>NW_020956257.1:83144-84879 GCF_003031625.1 Empidonax traillii | reverse complement strand
GAGGCTGGTGAAGGGATTGAGCACAAGTCCTATGAGGAGAGGCTGAGGGAGCTGGGGTTGTTTAGTCTGGAGAAGAGAAGGCTTAGAGGTGACCTCATCACTCTCTTCAACTACCTGAAGGGAGGTTATAGCCAGGTGGGGGTTGGTCTCTTCTCCCAGGCAACCAACAATAGGACAAGAGGACATGGGCTCAAGCTCTGCCAGGGGAGGTTTAGGTTAGATATTAGGAAGAAATTCTTTACAGAGAGGGTAATCAGGCATTGGAACGGCCTACCCAGAGAGGTGGTGGATTCACCATCCCTGGAGGTTTTTAAGCAGAGATTGGACGTGGCCCTTAGTGCCATGATATAGTAATTGGAGTTGGATCAGGGGTTGGACTTGATGATCTTGGAGGTCTTTTCCAACCCAATCTATTCTATGATTCTATGATTCTATGACAGTGCCAAATCAGCAGTTCTTAGAAAAGGTAAAAAGTTCAAGTTGAGGAAGACTTCTTACTTCACCCAAAAGACCCCCAAAGACCCCCGAAAGAAGACCCCCAAGGGACATTCCAAGGCAGAGTTATAGGAGTGGTATATGTTAATAATTTCCCCTCCTACTTTTCTGGAATTTGCTGACACACAACTAATGCATATGTTACACAACTAATGTATATGTAATACAAATAATGCATATATAACAGTATATTGCATAAAAGGAGTTGGACAAAGGCAATGGGTGTGCATACTTGGGCGGAGATATCCCCTATGCACCTGGCACTGTGAATAAACATACCTGCTTCAATACTCTTTGTGAGTTTTGGGGTTTGTTTCTGCAAGTCATGAGTTCCCCCTAACAAGGGTGGTTGAGGTACCCTCCAGCCTTGTGAATCTGTTGGTGAAGGGCCTCATTACGAGATGCTGACAGTCTGTTGGACATCAGGGATTCAACTTTCCTGGGGAACTGATGAGCAAAAATCTAAACTTCCACCTTTCACATGACATTAAATTGGTGCAGCGAGCAGGGTTGTCATGGATAATATGCTGCAAAAATATAAGTGTGCACCCTCCCAAGCAGGGAAATAATGGGCTCAAAAGTTTTGAGAGGATGAACGGTAGGTGCTGGAATGCATTGAGCATTGTTAGGTTGAACAGAAATGTAAAGCAGGGAAAGACCAAGGTGCAATTTGTGAAGTTTTAGGAGTTTGTTTGTCCTGTCCACAACAAGAAGCTAAGAATTCATCTGCCCCTGCAAAAATTTCTGATGTTGAGTATACTGTTTTGAAAATGAGATATTGATTTCATCATTAGCCTTTGAGAAAAACTTGGGAGAGAAATTGGAAACTTGGGATGGTAAACTTGTTTCTGAAAATAAATCCCTGAGAGCCGAGGTGAACCACCTAAAAACTTTACACATGGCAGCAAAGCATGAAAAAGAACTGTTGTTAGGGAAAAAGACTCAACTTCGGCAGCTTCGTAAAACCATATCTTTCCCTGACCTCGAAGTTCAGAGCAGAAACACACAGAGTGACAGTGACTATAGTGATGATGATGAATGTTGCTTTAGTTTAACAAGATTACAACTTAGAGATTAGGAGACTTCAGGTAGAAGTGTGGAAAAGGAAAAAGAAACAGCTTTTTATTAACAAAATCTGAATAAACAACAAATGGTGCAATCAAAATCTTTCAGAAGAAACATAACAAAGTCCCAAATCCCCAGGTGGGGTGGGGGTGGAGAGAAACCCATGGCAACCCAG
>NW_020956257.1:16919-82366 GCF_003031625.1 Empidonax traillii | reverse complement strand
AGGGAAGGGAAGGGAAGGGAAGGGAAGGGAAGGGGGGGCGGAAGGCAGGACTGTTCTGGCAGTTCAAAAGCTGCTCACAGCTCACAACTGTGCTCACAGCCAGCAATGAAGAATCATAGAATCAGATGGGTTGGAAAGGACCTCTGAGATCATCAAGTCCAACCCTTGATCCACTACCACCACAGTTACTGGACTATGGCACTCAGTGTCACATCCAGTCTCTTCTTAAATACTTCCAGGCACGAAGAATCCACCACCTCCCTGGGCAGCCCATTGCAATGCCTGATTACCCTCTCTGTACAGAATTTCTTCCTAACATCTAACCTAAACATCCCCTGGCAGAGCCTGAGACCATGCCCTCTTGTCTTACTGATAGTTGCCTGGGAGAAGAGACCAACCCCCACCTGGCTACAATCTCCTTTCAGATAGTTGTCCCTTTTTTCCCCCCAGGCAACCTTGAAAGCAGAATACCTTGCTCTGAGAAGGGTTGGTCTCTCTCAGTCATCCTCTGTGAGGTGTCCCGTGGGGAAAAAAAACTTCCTCTCAGGAAAAGAGAAAAAGATGGCCAAAAACCGGGGTCCTGCTCTGTCCGGTCCCAGACCAAACCCAAAAGCCCAAAGGACTCCCCCAGCTGTCCCTGCGGCCACACGCTTCCCCGTGAGACCTCCCCCTCTCTCTGCTCCTGCACTGCCCCACACGTGCGACTCCACTTCACCTCCACTCCCTCTCCAACTCCCCCCATTCCGGAAGAAACAGATGAGAGAGGGGACGGGACCCTAGGGAAGAAAAAGAAAATTCCAACATCTCTTTTCAAACCTATGACAATGTGTGAGGGTCGCTGGTTACAGTTCACAGGTGATTTCATTGCGGACATTAGTTAAAACAGAGATGATATTAGGCAGTAATGAGGAAGTCCATATCACAACACATACAGTTCCTTGGATGCCAGGTGAGTTAATGAAGTCGCAGGACAAGTATTACAAGTGAGCAGGTGAATCTGAAGTTGAATATGTGTGGTGAATTTCCCCTACCGGAGGGGACTGTGTGTTGTTAAGTGAGGATGAAGTGAAGAGCTACTGGGGCTCAGGTGTGTTTCTAACCACACCGGGAGATGATAATTACTCTTTAACTACAAGGGCAATATAGTGGGCAGGAGGAATATATCTGCAAGAGAGAAGAGACCCATTGGTAATTGAAACTAATAGTTTTTCTGAGTTATCTGCATCAGTACAGAAAGCAGCATGCATGCAAACAATATATGATAGACATCTTACAATGAACTCCCTAATGCAAACCCTTGTTGACCTGGCACAGTAAACCCCTCTCATTTGTGGGCTCCCTGACAGCTTAAAAATGTATGTTGGAGATCTCCAAGACAGTCTGCAAAATTATAGATTTACTACTCATAGATGCAGATGGAGCCAAAAGGATCCTAATATTACTTGAGAAGAGTTAGTACATGAAATAGTTAACTATGGGTGTTGAATGGTCTGGACTATTAAATCATCAGCAGAAAAACTGCTGGACCATGCTGTGAAGGTCCCTCACTCCGCACCCTTTATGGTGAGACAGACTTTGTCCAGGCAGAACTCTCTTGCAACTTTATTACTCCATTTATATGGAGTCTGAGCTATCAAGCCAGGCCAGGTGTTACTTATCTGCACACATTCCACACAGACACTCCAGTGTCTGCCTTCAACCACAATCATGCTTCAAACGGTTTTCCTGCTTGACCTTGTGATTCTTTTCACACGCACACTAATCTTAGCTCTGGTTCGCTCAAAACCACAATATTTTTGCTTTAATATTTTCTTCTTCTATTATCCAGGTGGCTGGTGTTGTCTTGTTTAGCTGCTCTTACATCTCCCCCTTTTTTGTTTTAGAATGTCAGATTCACAGTGAGAGCAGCCAGCACCTTGGCTTCAGTTCTCATTTTCTTGATTGCTCCCCAGATGATTTGCAGGACTATAAGAAAAAACAAGAGAAACACACATCCTGTCCTTACAAACTATTTGTATTGCAGTTAGCATATAAAGGATTAGTTGCATTAATCTGATAGTTACCATTAACTAATTTAACATCTAAATGACTTGTTGCAAGACAAGCATAAAGTCATAAAGTGCAAATCATAACAGAATCATTATGCCAGCCAGTAAGATTTAAACTATACAAGGTTCCATTCTCTTCCTTCAATTAATGACCCAGCAGGAGTCATGTATCCCCTGTCCAGGTAGAATCATTATTTGAAATGAGTACTTCTGCATCCCACCATGACAATGATCTAACAACAGGTGGGTTTAAAACATGAGCCTAATAATGCTGTTGACCATTGGCAAAGCAAATTAAATTGAAAACCATTGAATATTTTAGGTACTGTCTTACTTCAGTATTGTTGGAGACAGCAGTCAAATAGGCTGATGTTAACCAGATTTGATTCAGCACCTGTCACTGCCATGATAGTACTTGCTTTTTGATGCAACTTCTTCAATTGACCCCAAGTAATATCAGTCTTCAGTCCTCTTTGTCTTCCTCGTGGTCTTCTGCTGCAATGACAGGCTCTGCATTTCGGGCATCAGATTTTCTGTGGAGTCTTTTCAGCTCATTATATGGTTTGATGTATTTCACAGGAAGCCACCGTGGGCCTGTTGGTAGAAGAACACAAGCATATCCCCTCCCTCACATTATCAGTTCTACTGCTCCCTTCCACTGGGATGATTCTAAAGAGTCACAGTACCAGACTTTAGGCTTTTGAGGTCTGTCTATAGGGCTACAAAAATGCCTTTCTACAGCTGTTGTAGACATATTGGAAGAGGATCGATTTAAAAAATGTAGTGTGTAACCTGTATTGTCTAATTGTTCTTGGGGAAGCATATTCCCCTTTTTTATTTTAAAAGCATTTGCTTTAACACTAAATGCATGTGTTCAATGATTGACTGCCCTGTAGGTGAATGTGGAATACCTGTAACATGTTGAACTCCCCATTGCTGTAAAAAATCCTGTGTCGAGCAAGAGACATAGCCTGGTCCATTATCAGTTTTAATTTGCTTGGGTAGGCTCTAATGCAGCATCCCCTTTCAACAAGTAAACAGATTATCAAGCTCCCCTGTGGTAATACCTAACATAGGTCTAATCCAATTAATTGTTCTCATTAATTTCTGCAAATCATTAAGAGTTTTGATCCAATTTGAAATTTTCAGGTGTTGAGGCCTAACTGTAGATTCTGTCAACACCCATCTGAAATATTTCCACAGTGGACTAGTTTAAATTTTTTCTTCAGCGACCTGTAGCCCAGATTTTTGCAATGATTTTAGTAAATGAGCAAGTGTTTTTCAAAGATAGTCATCCTTTTCTACACAAACTAATATATCAACCTTATAATGATAAATAAAACTGTCTGGAATCTCTGGTTGGTTGTATAGCTGTTGAAATGACTAATTGACAAATTATAGGACTATTCATCATGACCTGGAGTAAAACTGTCCACCGGTACCTTTTCATAGGCTCTGCATTATTGATACTTGGCACAGAAAAGGCAAAATGATCACAATCATCAGGATGTAAAGGTATGGTAAAAACCCAATCTTTTAGGTCTATGATTTGCATATTCCAATCATGAGGGAGCATTGCAGGATTAGACGTACCAGGTTGTAACGCCCCCATAGACTGCATAGCTGTATTAATTGCTCTTAAAACCTGAAGAAGTCTCCATTTTCCATATTTCTTGGGAATTACAAAAATTTTAGTATCCCAGGGGTTTGTGGATGGTATAATATATCTGGCCTCTAGCTGCTCCTACACCAACTCCTGGGCATGTTTTAATTTTTCCCCTTTAAAAAGCCACTGATCGACCCAAACTGGTCTGTCTGTTAACCACATAAGCTTGAGCAGGGGTTTTAGATCAGTGACCATTAGGATAAATTTGAATCCCTGGTAACCAAAACCAAATTCCACTGTGTCAGTAAATCCCATCCCCAGAGATTAATGATAGGTAAAATGTAGGGCTGAAACCAAGCTGATGCCCCATCAGGGCTTATTGCCTGTAATAATTGACTACTTTTCAGTGGATTTTGAGATCCCCCTATTCCAGTTACTGTAGCCAAAGCCCTTTCGACAGGCCAATCAGAAGGCCACTGTGCATTAAAAAAAATTGAAACATCAGCTCCATATCCACTATACCTGAAAAAGACCATCCCTCAATTGTTATGACAAGCATAGGCTGTTGTTTAGTAATTTCCTGGGACCACAAAATCTGAGGTAGCCCTGATCTACCAAAACCTTTCTCATTTCTCCCCTTTCTCATGTAGAAACAGAGGGAACCCAGTAAGGCACGTGTCAATTGAGCAATCCTCTGTGCAGCTGCAATTTTGCACAGGACTTTTGTAACTGTAACCATTACTTTTATTTCTCCTGTGTAATCAGAGTCAACAATTCCAGGCAATACCATTATTCCTTGCATAGTTGAACTAGATCTCCCAATTATTAACCCCATCAATCCTTTTGGCAAAGGCCCCCAAACTGATGTATTTATTGCATATACTTTAGGTTCTGTCAGTATTAATTCTGTTGTGGTTGCCAAGTCCAACCCAGCACTCCCTGCTGTTGAGGGGGTGAGGTCATAGACTGAGCATTTGCACTGTAGACCCTGTTTGATTGAGGGGCACCGGGCCTCGTGCCCTCCTCAAAGTTTCCTGATATTGGTCTGCCATCCCTGTCGAATTGAGATTTACACTGATTATCCCAATGATAGCCTTTGAAACACCTAGGACATAATTTGCTAGGCTGCTTCTTAGTCAGTTTAGTTTCCTAGGACAGATTTTACTGATATGACCTTCCCGACCGCAATTAAAACATTTTATTAAGTGTTCCGGACTGAGATTAGACAGTGCTGCGACCAAAACATCCGCCCTATGAGATTCAGTGCCCACATTCTGACACATTTTTATATACTCCCTGATGTCAGAAACTTTGTCTCTAATAGGAGCCAAAGCAGCCTTACAATCAGCATTTGCATTTTCATATGCTAGTTGAAAAAGCAAAACTCTGTTTGCCTCTGGATTATCTATCTGGCGTGCGATAGCATACTGTAGCTGATCTACGAACAACACATAAGATTATTGCAGCCCCTGTATAACAGTAACAAATGATGTTGCTGTCTTCCCTGCCTCTGGAACTCGTCTCCAGGCTGCCACAACCATCTGTGTTGCCTGTTCAAAAACTCTGCCATCTAAGTGCACCTGTACTTGAGGATAGACATTTGGTCCTGTCCCCGATAACATGTTTTCGTCTATGGGCACTCCATTCTGAATATTATCTAAAACCTGTAAATGTTCACCAGCACATTCCCATATTTTATTATTAAATGAACCTTCTTCCAGGAACCAATTACAATTAGTTTTTACCCATAATAATAGGGAAGTCACCTGCCTGTCACTTAAACAATATCCTGAAGATTTTAAAATCTGCTGCAAAACTCGAAAATGCAACTCATGTTCAGTAGAAACAGTCTGCCCCATCTCTAACACAACTCTGTGACTCCTTGTTCAACAAGTGCCGCTAATGCTCTATTCTGATAGAGCTGTGACCACAAAAAAATAACCCCCTATTTATTATATATATTTTTTTTCTAGTTCTTTTTCCTTTTTCTCTTTCTCTCTTTTTTCTTTTATCTTTTTTTTCTTCTCTACTCACCCATCGGGTCATGCATTCACCACGTTGCAGAAAAATGGCTCACACGGGGCACCAGTTGCGGCAAAGGTCCCTCACTCAGCACCCTTTACGGTGAATGAATCCACGGGAGACAGACTTTGTCCAGGCAGAACTCTCTTGCAACTTTATTACTCCATTTATATACAAAATAGGGGTCCAAACTATCAAGTCAGGCCAGGTGTTACTTATCTGCACACATTCCACACAGACACTCCCGTGGCTGCCTTCAACCACAAAGAACAATCATACTTCAAGCGGCTTTCCTGCTTGACCTTGTGATTCTTTTCACACACACAGTAATCTTAGCTCTGACTTGCTCAAAACCACAATATTTTTGCTTTAATATTTTCTTCTTCTATCATCCAGGTGGCTGGTGTTGTCTTGTTTAACTGCTTCTACAGAGACATGCTTCTGTATGAACAATTTCTGAGGCGGCTCAAACCCTCTCATAGGCTGCTAATATCTCCTTTTCAGTTGGTGTGTAGTGGGCTTCTGATCCTCGATCCCCCCAGTTTCAAAACCCTAATGGTCAACCTTGGGTTTCTTCTGGTGTTTTCTACCAGAGGATCCAGGTGAGACTATGATCCCCAGCTTCAGTGTAGAGTATATTTTGCATGGCTGGTCCTGTCTGAACAGGCCCAAGAGCTACTGCACAGGCTATCTCCTGTTTGATCTGCTCAAAGGCCTGTTGTTGCTCAAGGCCCCACTCAAAATGGTTCTTTTTCTGGGTCACTTGATAGAGGAGACTCACAAGCTGAATATAACCTGGAATGTGCATTCTCCAGAGTCCCACAACACCTAGGAAAGCTTGTGTATACTTCCTGTTAGCTGATGGAGACATAGTTGCTATTTTGTTTACCCCATCCATGGGCACATGACGGTGTCCATCCTGACATTTTATTCCCAAGAACTGGATCTCCCGTGCAGGTCCCTTTACCTCGCTTTGTTTTGTGGCAAGACCAGCTTTGAGAAGAATTTGGATTATTTCCCTTCTTTTCTCAAAAACTTCTGCTGTCTTGCCCCACACAATGATATCATCAATATATTGCAGGTGTTCTGGAGCTCCCTCCTGTTCCAGTGCAGTCTCAATCAGTCCATGACAGATGATTGGGCTGTGCTTCCACCCCTGGGGCAGTCTATTCCAGGTATACTGGACACCCCTCCAGGTGAAAGCAAACCGTGACCTGCACTCTGTTGCCAGAGGGATTAAGAAAACCACATCAGCAATATCAATTGTGGCACCACTCAACTGCCTTTGACTCCAACTCATACTGAAGTTCTAGTGTGTCTGGCACAGCAGCACTCAGGGGTGGCATGACTTAATTCAGGTCACGATAGTCCACTGTCAGCCTCTGATGCCAAAAACCAGCACTGATAAACTGCTCAGAGACAATTTTAGTCTTCAAGTAGCAAAGGTATTTATTTTGAGCAATGTTGGGAAGCTAGCCAACTAGCGTTGGACAAACTAGTTCCCAAGTTCTCAGAGAAAAGACATGTAATTTATACAATTTTCGTGAGGGGTTACAACATCCTGATTGTCCCAGTTTAAATGAGACAAAGGTCTTTTGCTGAGGATGGATTAGGAGAAGAAGACCTAAACTTCCTTTTCTAGCAATTATAAATCCGAAATTAAGAGGCTCCAATTGAAGGAAAACAAATTATGGAAAAGGGAAAAAATAACAGCCCTTTATTAAAAGGTATGTGTGTATTAACAGGAACACGAAAAAAAACCAAGTAAAACAACCAAGCAATACCCCTATACCCACCAATAATCCCCTTCAAGAACAAAACCGATAAAACCGGCAAAAAAGAAAATCAAATAGTTCAATTTTTAGCATCCCTTGGTGCAGTTCCAGCCACAGGCAGTAGGGGGCGCCGTCGGGTCACTGGAGATGCAAAAACTTGTAATGTCTTATACCGTTCACCAGGTGGCGCTGTTGAGTTATCAAAAGTGCAGAACTTGTAATGTTCTATAGTAGTCACCAGGCGGCGCTGTGAGATCCTCGGTTGCCGCCCGGTGGTGATGGAGAAGGGGGGAAGGGGGAGGGAAACAGAAAGCTCTCCCAATGGAAGAAAACTCACGATTTTCAGTTGGTGAGGACCCCGCGGTGAGCCAGGCCCGCAACCAGCAAACAGCTGCGCAGAGAACAGCAGCAAAACTCTCCTCCAACAGGCAAAAGACAAAGAAGAAACCAGCCAGCCTCTCCTCCACACTGCCGCCTCCCCTCCGGCTCCAGAGCTGAGCTCCAACCCCCAAACCCCACCTCTTTCCATACACACACCCTGGCCTTTTTCCCAATTCCTCCCCCTTCGTTGCTAGGAGATTAATGTCTGGTCATTTAGGGCTCAGGCCAACTCCTTTGTTATCTGATGGCCCATTAACAGCATACACGCAGAGGGGGGAAGGGGAAAGGAAAGACAAAATTTCTTGCTAAAATCAGAACTATGACACAGATATACATATTCATTAGATTTTGACATGTAATTATCATATTCATAATAGGCAGAGTTAGGGGGGAGCTTGAGGCGGAGTCTTCTGGAATCATCTTTTGGGGAGAGATCTGGGGGTCGTTATGGCTTCTTCAGCCTCATTAGGGGTCATCTTGCTCCTCATCCTCTGGTGACCTTTTCAACTTTCTTCGTTTCACTGACTACATGTTTGGAGCTTGCAAAATTTCCTTACCTATGACCCTTTTGCCCCCACCTCAAATGCCTATCTTATTGCTAGGCTGCTTAAAGGATATCTCTTCTATCCCTTACTTTAGTATGGTCATCAAAACAGAACAAACTGTCTCTATTATATTTCAACATAACCAGGGCATCTTCGTCAAAACATGGTACCAAACTCCATCTTAGTTAATTCTTAAAAACATAAACACTGCATTCCTCAGGGCAAGGTACCAGGCTTTTTCTCAGAGCAAGATTCCAGTACTTCTCTTAGATGATTTTTTAAATCTTTGTTTCACCTCCATTCTCCATTAGACTTTCACACTGGCCATATGGGGCTGTTAAAGGGTGAGAGGGTTCTGCTGATCACTCCTTGGCTCTCCAGTTGACGAATTAGCTTATGGATGGGAATTGCAGAGTCTCAATTGGTGCAATATTGCTGCTGGTGCACTGTTCTGGTAGCAAGTAGCACTTGCTGGTCTTCAACTTGCAGCAATCCCATGATCTAGGGTTCTTCTGAGAGACCAGGTAGGGTAGATAATTGTTTGATCTTCTCTGTGTTCACAGTTGCTACACCAAAAGCCCATCGATACCCCTTTGGATCTTTGAAGTACCCTCTCCTGAGGTAGTCGATGCCAAGGATACAAGGGGCCTCTGGACCAGTCACAATGGGGTGTTTTTCCCACTTGTCCCCTGTTAAACTCACCTCAGCCTCTCAGACAACTCCCCCTGTCACTCCAGAGATCCAGATGGGTTCTACACTCCTGTTCCTTGATGGCATCTGAATCCGAAAAATTCAGTATAATGAACTGCCCAGAGACTTTGATCTTTTGAGCAGCAAAGGTATTTATTTCTTAGCAACATTACATATGGTCCAGCAAAAGTTAAATTGTGGACATTCTCACAGGTCGGAGAAGGAGTTGTCAAGCTGGTGGTGGTAGTGGCCTTAGTCAATGGTGTGGTAGGAGGTTCAGTAGTTGGAATACTTGATGAAACATTAATTATAAATCTCCTGGTTATATTTCCTTCGTCAAGCTTCCACTTACACAGTCCAGGAATTGATTTAGCTAGAATGAAGGTATGCCAACATTGACCAGAATCACATGCATGTCCACTAATTACATTTCCGAAATCAGCTGGGTAGGTAAGTTTTTCTTTCACAGTGTCTTGTACAGTAATGTCAGTTTTGGGTGACCACTCAATCTGTGAAGGTGGCTTATATACTTTACATCCAATTCGGGTTCATTCTCCAATTTTTCCTATTAGAACACTTGCATTGTATGAGTTACCAGGATATTCCCAATTATCCAGTACTCTCGCTCCCTGGAGGACTATGACAGATGGATTGTATTGGTTCAGCTTGTCTGGGTGAAGTCCAAGTTCTGGATCTATATAAAATTGTAGACCAGAGCTCTCGTTGTAGGCCTGAGACCATAATGATTCTTGGGCAAGAGTTTGGTCTAACACCAATGTACTTATCAGTCCAAAGATCAGCATTGAGGAGGCTTGATAGTAGATGATTCTTCTCCTGAGGTCCATGCTTCTTCTGGAACCTTCTTGACTCGAGAGTAGTGGATCCACATGGGTTTCTCTTTCACCTGGATCGCTGTGAAGGTGGTCATCAGCACCTGGTAGGGTCCATCCCACTTCTCCCGTAGTGGATCTCCTGAAAGATTCTTAACATATACCCGATCACCAGTGCCGTGGGCATTCAAGCGAGCGGGAAAGAACGACACATCTATAAGATGCAGATTCAAATCCGTTTTATTATCAGAAGGCTACACAATATATAATCCTCTGAGTCCTAGACATGCGACCAGGAGCACAGCATGCTATTATGATTGGCCAGCACACATTGTCCACGTGCCCCAGACAGTCCAACGATTGGTAGTCTTAAAGCACACATTCCTGGGAAAAGTTTCTGTTATCACCGTTTCTCACACATTGTTTTCTGCTGACCTCTGCATTCCTGCAGCTGCAGACTTGTTCTTGTTTGACTAACGATCAGCTCCTGGCCTTCTCAGAACCCAGCACAATCCTTTAAAACTGCCAAGACCCCAGCACACCAGGGTTAAATGGATGTAATTTACAATCAGGCTGCTTGGGTTGGTGTTCTAACACCACCGTAGCATTTTTCTGCAATAGTTTTTCTATAACCATAACATAATCATACACATACTGATTATCGATTTGATCCACAGCTTCACTATTTACAGCTTGCATCATGTAGGGTCTGCCGAATAGAATTTCAAATGGGCTCAGTTTCTCTTTTGACCTCGGCTTGACCCTTAGCCTGATTAAAGCAACAGGTAAAGCTTGGTACCAGTAAAGATTTATTTGACATATTTTAGCAATTTGTTGTTTAATGAGATGATTAACTTTTTCTACTTGCCCACTTGCTTGGGGTCTGTAGGGCGTATGCAATTGCCAATCAATTTTCAATGCTTTACTTATTGCTTGTACTACTTCTGCACAAAAATGTGAACCTCTATCTGAAGAGATACTCTTGGGTATCCCAAATCGTGGTATAATCTCATTTGACAAGACTTTAACCACTTCTCTTGACTTATTTGTTCTACATGGGAACACCTCTGGCCAACCTGAAAATGTGTCAGTCAAAACTAATAAATAACGGTACCCCCCTTTTCTTGGAAGTTCAGAAAAGTCAATCTGCCAAATCTCACCCAGAAAGCATCCTCTTTTTATTGCTCCTGGATTAATTTTGGTGTTTGGATTATTCTTCAGGCAAAGTTCACATTGGGATGTGACTCCCTTTATTGTGGTAAACAAATTTGGTCCTGCTACTCTAGTTTTTAAGTGTTGATAGAGTGAATTCAAACCCCAGTGAGTTTTATCATGTTCTGCTTTCACAAATTGCCATATTAATTTTTCTGGTAATACTAATTGTCCTGTCTTCAATTGACTCCATCCATTGTATAACGATTTACCTCCATTTTTGTGTATCCACTGATAATCCGTTTCTTGATACTCTACCTGTTGATCCGTGTCTAATCCTTCTGGCACTAAAGCTGCTACCAGTTGTTCAGTGCTTTTTGCAGCTGCTAATTTGGTTTCTGCATCAGCTTTTCTGTTTCCTCTTTCTGGAACAGTGTTGCCTTTCAGGTGTCCCCTGCAATGCATTATAGCCATGTGTGATGGGAGTTGGATGGTTTCTAACAATCACAGGATCTCCTCTGCATGTTTAGCAACTTTTCCTTGAGTGGTTAATAGTCCTCTTTCCTTCCAGATCGCTCCGTGGGCATGTACAACGGCAAAGGCATATTTAGAGTCAGTCCAGATGTTGATTTGCTTTCCCTTTGCCAGTTCAAGAGCTCGGGTAAGAGCTATCAGTTCTGCTTTCTGAACTGAAGTTCCTGTAGGTAAAGAGTTGGATTCAATTACCTGTTCTGTTGTGGTTACTGCGTAGCCAGCCATCTTTGTACCCTGTTTCACGAAACTGCTGCCATCTGAGAACCAGGCATCTGCATCCTGGAGTGGTTCTTCTTTAAGGTCTGGGAGACTGGAGTATGCTGCTTCAATGGTCTCCAAGCAGTTGTGTACAACAGGTTCCGCTGAGATTTTTCCTTCTAGGAATGAAACTGGGTTGACAATGTTAGTCATCTGAATGGTCACATCATCTGATTCAGCTAGGATTGCCTGGTACTTCAGGAACTGGGAAGGTGACAGCCAATGGTTCCCTTTCTATTCTAGTACTGCAGATACAGTATGGGATACCAACACAGTCATTTTCTGTCCCATAGTGAGCTTTCTGGCTTCTTCTATGTTTACAACCACTGCTGTAACTGCCCTTGGACAGGTAGGTCATCCTTTGCTTACCTCATCCAATTGTTTGGAGAAGTAGGCCACTGCTTTTTTATGCAGCCCCAGTTGTTGAGCCAGGACCCCTAAAGCCATTCCTTGACGCTCGTGCGAGAACAACCAGAAGGGCTTCGTCACATCGGGTAAACCCAATGCCGGAGCCCTCATGAGTTTTCGCTTCAGTCTTTTGAAGGCTTTGTCTGCCTTGGGGGTCCAGGTTATGTGATCCTTATTCACTCTCAGCAGATCATACAAAGGTTTTGCAATTATTCCATACTGATATATCCACAAGCGACACCAACCTGTCATTCCTAGGAAGGTTTGGAGGCTTCTCACCGTTTATGGTCTGGGTGTCTGGCAGATGGTTTCTTTCCTCGCCATCCCCAGGGATCGTTGTCCTCCTGATACTTCATATCCCAGGTACACGACTTTCTCCTGGACCAGTTGAGCTTTCTGTTGAGAGACTTGATAACCACTTAAACCCAAAAAGTTTAAGAGAGATATTGTCCACTGAATGCAGTCTTCTTTTGTTTCTGCTGCTATTAGGAGATCATCTACATATTGCAGAAGAACGCCCTCTCCCAGTGGTTGTTACCATAATTCTAGCTCTCTGGCTAGTTCGTTACCAAAAATTGTGGGACTATTCTTAAAATCTTGAGGCAAGACCGTCCATGTAATTTGCATTTTTCTCCCTCTGTTAACAGACTCCCATTCAAAGGCAAAAATCTTTTGGTTTTCCTGTGCTAGGGGTAGACAGAAAAAGGCATCTTTTCATTCTAACACTGTAAACCAAATCAAATTGTCTCTTAATTTAGTCAAAAGTGTATAAGGGTTTGCTACAACAGGATGTATAGTTTTGGTTATTTTATTTACTGCTCTTAAATCTTGTACTAGCCTGTAGGTCCCATTCAGTTTCTTCACTGGAAGGATTGGAGTGGTAAAGTCTGATTCACACTCTATCAACAACCCTAATTTCAAAACCTTTTCAATTATTGGTTAAATTCCTTTTCTATCTTCTAGCCTCAGTGGATATTGTTTTCTAGCCACTGGCTTAGCTCCCGGTTGTAGTTCTATTTGAATAGGAGTTGCCCATTTTGACTTACCTGGAGTGTCAGTGGCCCACACCAGGGGGTACACCTGATTTGTAATTTGGTCAATATCCTGATTCTTTGGTTTTGGTTCTATGCAGCTCATAACTAAACTCAGAGCTGCCAATAATTGTTCTTCCTTTACTTTGAATTCAATTTTACCTTGTTCAAATTCTATTACAGCTCCCAGATTTTCTAATAAATCTCTGCCCAATAAAGGTTTGAGTGAACTTGGCAAGTACAAAAACTGATGCAATCCCATTTGTTTCCCCATTTTAAACTTTAGGGGTTTCAAAAAGAAAGCTTTTTCCGATTGGTCAGTGGTACCAATAACCTGTACATAATTATCAGTTTTAGGTATCAATTCCTGATTTAAAACAGAAAATGTTGCCCCAGTGTCGATCAAAAAATTCAGTTTTTCTTCTTCTTCCCCTAGCTGAATTGTAACCAGCGGGTCTGCCAGGGAAAAACCAGCCAGTCCCCGTCAATCACTATCTTGGTGGGCTATGACAACCCCCCCTGAATTTCTATTTGCCCGAGTAGAACATTCTCTCTTCCAGTGTCCCTTCTGCTTACAATAAGCACATTGATTTTAACCTATCTCTGTTTGCTTGAAGGGTAAACCTCCCCTTCCCCATGTTACCTGTCCACGGCCACGACTCCTGTAATACTGTCCTGCTGTTACCTGGTTCTGTGTTAAAACTGCAATCATCGCCCTTGTAAGCCTTTTATCTTCCCTCTTTTCTCTGTTGTTGTACACTTTCAAGGCTTCATTCATAAACACCTCTAAATCTTTATTGGCAGGGTGTTCTATTTTCTGCAACCTTTTTCTAATATCAGGATTACATTGTCCCATTAATAACTCCACCAAATGTAGTTTACCTTCTTCTGATGATGGATCTAAGATAGTATATTTTCTCATGGCAGCTCTCAGTCTATCTAAAAATTCTGTGGGGGTCTCATTTCATCCCTGCCTTACATCATACAAAGGTGCCCAGTTCACCGCCTTAGGTATAGCATTTTGTAATCTCACCTTAATCAGATCTCTATATTTCATCAGCATTCTATAATGGTCTGGGTTGTTTGGATCCCAATTAGGTTGTTGCAATGGCAAAATTTGATCTACATCTCCTGTTAAAACTCCTGTCGCAATCTGGCTTGCTACTTCTCGTCTAGCTGTTTTTATTACAAGTTCTTTTTTCTGTTTCTGTCAACTCTGATAACATCACTCAATGTCTGTCCAATCTATTTCTTGATTCTTTGCAATTAATTCAAATCTCTTAGCTACTTTCTCAGGATTCTCCCTAAAGCACTTAGCTTCCTCCCTCCAGCTGTTCAGATCACTAGCTGAAAAGGGTGCTTTCACTTTTGCCTGTGTGCCTGTGGGTGTTATTTCCTGATGCAGGAGTACTAACATATGACCCATCCCTGCTGTTTAAGCTCTTGTCCTGACCCCACTCCTCCTTCTACCATTCTGTGCTAAAGTCTGACCACGATGAGTGCTACTTATTCTTTCCTTGGGGTCTTCTACACTCTCAGCTATACTCTGAGAGTCATCTGCCCCTAATCCCGATTCCTGAGGGCTACCTGGTCCTTGCCTAGCTGGTTCTAGTCCTCTAAAATGTGTCTACTGCAATTCCTGGGGGTCCAGGATACTATCTTCATCACTCCCTCTCTTTCCCAGCTTAAGACACTTCTGACCTATGCTATAGGCATCACAGCAACGCTTTCTCGGCTTACTATTTTTCTGATTTCTTTCCAATGCCAGCACAAGAGGGTCCTGGGGGGCTAGATTAATTCCACAGCTTTTCTGCCACTCTGATTTGTTTCTCAAAGTGAAAAATAGATCTGCGTAGATAACCTCATCCTACCTCCCCTCTCTGCGGAGGAATAACATAAGCTGTAAGATGGCATTGTAGTTAATACTTCCCCGTGGGGGCCATTTTTTGCCATAATTTAAAATGTACAAAGGTCATCAATCCTGGCAATATTTTAAAAAGATCTTTTTACTCAGATTACCCCCAGAGGTTCCTCCCAGATCCTTCCAATGGCTCAATATACATCCTACGGGAGTTTAGGAATTAATCTCCTTACTTGCACTGGTTCCCATTATGAAAATAGGGGACTAAATCTAAAATATACTAACAACCACAACTATTATACTCCAAACAATATTCACTGTCAGACCTTGATATTGCTTTTCAACAAAGATTTCCTAAAATCACCAGTTTTATAACCAGCTTGCACTAATATAAAAATCCACAAGATGTCACCTTTAGACCACAAATACACCTGGCTTCTACAATAAGCCTGTATATACACACAAATCTACAAAATGCTGCTGATAACCACCAAATGCACACTCTATAACAAATCTGTATACTTAAAACACAAAGACCCTGAACATATTGAAAGAAACACTGCCCTATGTGTTCTACAACAGTAATATCAGACTCACCTAGTTTCCTCCAGAGTTTGATTATTTCCACATCTAACACAATACAAATTTAAAGTCCAACCTAGTCTTATTTCCTGAGAAGATCTGGGTCCTAAAATATACTTCAAGAAGTTATTACATAAAGCACACACATACAATGAACAGCTGCAAAATGGACAGATCTTAATTCTAGATTTCAAGCTATGTGGTGTATTCACAGTCAATTTTTCAGACCCCCTTCCCATACAAATTAAACAAGATGTTTCTATGGTTGGTTTAGGGTGGACAGACACTTCAAGAGTTTGGTATTGCCTCCAACACAAAGCAAGAAAACACAAAATTAGCAAAGCAATATAACACACACAAACTGCTATGACAACTGCTATTTTCCAAGAATACATAATAAGTGACTTAAAACATAGACAAAAGAACAACCAAAGGAAAGTTAGACGCTTTGTTTTCCTGATATAAACACTATTAGGTCAAATACAGACAAAACCAGAACATACCAACCCAGAGGGGATATTCCCCAGGAAGAGCGTCGTCTCCTGTGCCCCGTTATAGACGGCGTCCCGTCTTCGACTTACGGGTATCCAGAACCAAAATAACCAAAACCAGAATAACCAAAACCAGAAATCAGATATAAATACCTTTTATCAATAGGCAGTGTTCTTGTCCAGCCCCCTCAAGAGGTCACTGAAGAAGGGAGCCCCTTTGGGTAGAAAGACAAGGGCACCCAGGGGGTCCCATCCTCCAATGGTCCCCGCAGCCAGGTGGAGAAGGTGTCCTGCCGCGGTTGCCAAATGAATCCGAAAATTCAGTAGTGCAGGTACCTCTTGCCTCCATGGATAAAAGCATCCTCATGTATTGGGTTAGGTGCACTCATGTATATGTGAACACCAACAAAACAGCTGCATTACAATAAAGTTAGGAAGCAATCTAAGCAAACCATTTAAGCGATCTAAACAAATTATCCCACCGATGTTACCAGTTTGACTCAAAGGTTCCAGGCAAGATGTGAGTCAGGTCTCAGGGTCCCATGGGAGGGTCTACAGAACCAGTGCTGTTTCAGTGCTGCAATCACCTTGTCACCCCCCTTTCTATCCTAACACAGGACTTTTCTTCTGTGAAACTCAGCATTCACACACTCCTAGATGACACTGGATGAGAAAGCATTTTAGAGGCATGAGGTACATAAATTTGATCTCACAATCAAATGAAATCCTATGTGGATTTCCCTACTAAACCATCCATTCAGGAGGAATCCCTTTCACAGGCTGCAGTACCCAAAGAGACGCAGATATTCCAAATGTGTTCGCAAAATGCTATTAAACTGTTGGGACAAAACATTTACAAATATGAACATTGCAAACTTTAAAGCAATCAGTGTAGCAAAAGCAACATAAGCTTTCAATTCTGTTGCAATTAAACTAACAGTAAGAGAAACCTAAAAGTAACATAGGACAGAAGATAACAAAAACAAATACAATAGTCTTGGCACTGTCATATACATAGCCATAAATTCATGTCAATAAAAGAATAAAACAAACAGATTGTAAAACTAATTACACCCCCATAAAGAAATAAAGCAGACCATTTGTAAGGCCATCAAGGTCAAAAGCTATAAATCATCTCTGCTTTCCTAAAATGAATTATATGATCTTTTAGGCATCTTGTAGTCTAAGAATGTGAAACCACTCAATTGAGGCAGTCTTTGAGGCAGTCTTTGAAAAACAAAAGGTTAACTCAAACACAAAATTGTGGAAGTAGTTCCAAAACCTTAGTATCAGGAAACCACAAATAATAAATTCTCTGAGGAACAGAACATGCTGACAGGATGGAACTAAAACAAAGAGATAATATCAGGAAATATTAAGACCAGCCATGGATGAGCCAACAAGTCAACCTGACCCTATCCTATTTGCCAACTATCCAAATTAGGGAAAGATTTCAGGACAGTTCAAAAGTTTAGAATGATGAACGACCACTGCCCATGATGAAGATTAAAGGAACTCCCACCTCTAAACCTCCCCAAATTAAAGACTCCACCTATATATGAATATTACAAGTAGATGTTGCAATTTAATGAATATGCATGTTTGTGATGTAATCCTATACTCTTAAGACTGTATAAAAGACCTGTGCTAAATGTATTCGACAGAGTTCTTTGTCCAGGGCAACCTGGGAACTCTCCAAAGCGTTGCATTAAAATACCTCCTGCTTTAAAGAAACAAATTTTGTCTCTAAAGCAGTTCTTTGTGCTTTTTTGGGGCAAAAAATCGGCTTCAAATGTATGAATTATAGGAGAACTATCACTGCTGTAGAGATAACAACCTAGCTCTGGTTGTGAAAATAAACATATGGTAAATGTATATGTATATCTTGGAATAAATATGCATTAAGTATCTAGAATAAATACTAGTCGAATGCTCTGTCAAGTGCGCAGAATTTTTCTGTTGCCCAGCAAGCTGTTTGTTTTTATCATAGAATAAATTCCAATTTGAAAACTGATTATATCCGAGACTCTGTCACAAATTGGGGAATATTTAGAGACTTTTTCTCACATCACTGTCTAGTGTTCTGACAGTATTATTCAAATTGCAGTCTGATTCTTCTATATGCACCACTTTTGGAGATCATTGATCTTACAACACTTCTTAACTGTGACAGAAGTTTTTCCTTATTGATTTTTCTTGTTTACTTACTCCTGACCTATTTCAGGAATTCTTATTACAGTCCAAAACCTCTTGGTGTATCCCACTTGCAGTTGTTAAGACATTCGTTCACTTCTGCACAAAAGTTGTTTCCATCCATACCACTTTCAGTCTGAGTTCTGGTGGCTCACTTTCCGGGTCTGTCTGCTGAAATAGGCTTTCTGCAAACAGTCAACTTCTGATATGCTGTTAATTCACATTGAGAGCAAAACAATGGCCCTCCTTCTGATTTTACTACAGCCCCCCAAGCTCATTCAGGGCACAGAGAGCAGGAATATTCACAGACTGTGAGCCTGAAACAGGTCTAGAGCACATAGGGGTCAATATAGTTAGTTCTTCTTTACCCCCCCTCCCCCTCTCCCTTTTCATGTTAACCAGTCCAATGGGTGAGTGGAGTGGCCACAGCAGTTTCCCTTCAGTCCATGGGACAGTGCTGGTCCCTCAGGGTTCCGTACCATGTCTATTCCTGTCAGGCTCCCTTTGGGACCCCCTCTCGTTCATCATAGGGACAGGGCCAGAGCAAGTCTCTGGCAAGCTTCCCTTTTGAAATAGGAGTAGCAGCAACTCTGGCAGAGGCATCTCGCCCCCAGCTGCCAAACGGCCAGGGGCAGAGGAGTCAGTGTCGGCAGTGCCCGTTCCACTAACAGCAACAGAGAAGGTCGGCACGAGGGGGGCCAACGGCCAAGCAGGAGTGTTCCCACTCCCGTCGCAGCTGCTCCTGGGCCGCGCTGCTCTCGCTCACAAGCGCCTCCTGCATCTCCAGGACTCACAGGATCTTGAACTGCAACTGGGCGCAGGCAGTGGGGAAATCGGGCCAGAGACTGAGTTGCATCAGGCCCCAGCCCAGCACGGTCAAGATGTCGTAGATATCATCGACCTTCCGCTGGAATGGGCTCTTCTCCAGAGCCCTCTCTGGGCCACCATGCTCATCCTCCATTCTGGACGATTTAGAAAAACCAGGAAAAAACTGCAGCTAAAACATCCGGTATGGGATTCAAACCTGTGGCACTCAGGGTTACCTAATGGACTCCACTTTCCACACACCAAAAAGTGACTTCAGGCCAGGGCAGACTATTTTAAGTGAAAAGGCCTCCACCCTTTCCTTCCGACTGTAGCAAGCCAACACAAAACTCCCTGAGTAACCACAGTGGTACAATCCACTGTCTACTGTCCTTGCCCTGACTTTACCGAAGCCACACCAGGGGTGAGGGAGGGTGTGTGTGTCCTCAACCTGCACCACCTTAAGCGTCCCGGGACAGTCAAACTGCCTGTCCAGGCGAAACACTTTTCACCCACAGACTGGGAAAACACTGACTTGCAACAACACGGGCCCAAGTCTCACTTCCCAGCCCCACAGTATTCCCAATTTCTGGGGAAAACCCCACTTTATAATTGCTAGCAAAATTACCGCAAAGGAGCTGCTCTATTATCTCACCTCCCTGTATGTGGTTTTGAGGAGCTGGGTTTCTCAAGACTGGTGTGGGAATTCTCCAAAATATGCCTACAGAAGAAAAATTTCCTGCAGAATGATATTTCCTGATCTGGAGGAGTCACAGGTCCCACTTTTCTGCCTTTCAGAGTGCCAAACTGTTGCCTTAAGAGACTGCAGAGAAAAAGACTCCAGGTCAATTTAGTGTAGGAGATAAGATAAAGAGGGTAGGTCCTTTGGTCTCAGGCCTGAGGCCCAGGGAATACATGACGCACACCCCTCTAGACAGTGGTTCTATGATTTTATAATAAGATCCATCCAATCCAATATTTGTCCACCCCTGGTTCTACCCCCTGACACGCCCCTTCAGGAATTGGGTTTGGGGTCTTTGGGACCCCTTCTTCCTCATCTTCATCTTCTTCACAGCACGCACAGTTCTTGGAGTTCCTCCAAAGTTCTGGGCTTGAAGGTCGCTGTGTCTATGTGATATCTTCTGGTTCAGGCCTTAGGGTGTTTTTCTACAATTCTACCTTGAAAAGAAGACTAAACATGCTAACAGAATTTAGAGGCGTTGATATGTAATGGGGTAATAGAGTTGGGTATGTGTAACTACTATGTTAAAGGTAAGGGATATAATACAGCTATATTAAAATCTACATTCACTACACAACTACTTCTAAAATCTACAAAAATTAGAAAACCAAAAAGCACTGAGGCATCACTTCTTCTTCTTCTGTGTTCCTCCATACAATGATGTCATTGATGTACTGCAGATGTTCTGAAGCCTCACCCTTCACTAGTGCAGCCTAGATCAGTCTGTGGCAGATGGTGGGACTGTGTTTCCACCCCTGGGGCAATCGGTTCCAGGTGTACTGCACACCTCTCCAGGTGAAAGCAAACTGTGGCCAGCACTCTACTGCCAAAGGGATGAAGAAAAATGCATTACCAATGTCAATGGTGGCACCACTTCCCTGCCTTAGACTCCAGTTTGTACTGAAGCTCCAGCATGTCTGGCACAATGGCACTCAGCGATGGGGTAACTTCATTCAAGCCACGATAGTGCACTGTCAATATCCATTCTCCATTGGGCTTACACACAGACCAAATGGGACTGTTTTGTGGATGGGGATCACAGAGTCTAGGTTTGTGTGGTACTTCAAAAGATGCACTGTTGTTCTTCAACCTTTAGCAGTACCACAGCACACGGGTTCTCTGAGAGGCCTGGCAATTCATTCAACTGTTTAATCCCTTCTGTCTCTACAACAATTATCCCAAAACCCACCCATGTCCTTTTGGATCTTTGAAATACCCATTCTGTAGGTAAACAATACCCAGGATACATGGGGCGTCTGGACCAGTCACAATGGGATGTCTCTGCCACTCCTTCCCTGTCAAGCTCACTTCAACTTCCACCACTGTCAGCTCTTGGGAACTCCCGTCACTCCAGCAATTAAAATAGACTCTGTCCCCATGTGCCCTGATGGCATTAGAGTGCCAGTGTCAACCAATTCTTATGGGTCTGATGTGCCAGGCCATCGGATCCACACAATCCAATAGACAAGGTTATCCTGTGCCTCTACCTGGCTAGAGGCAGGGCCCCTCTAGTGCTGGTCTTGGTAATCATGGCTTTCTCCCTGTGAGTGCATGAGAGAGGTCCCTTCCAAGGGATTAGACATGGTATCATCCCTCCAGTTCTGTCTAGGGGCTTGCCCATAGGTGCTACATCCATCCTTGTTGGAATTGCCTCTGGTCATTTTTCCTTTTAACTCTTATGCCTGTGCTGATAAAATCTAGGTGGGTTTTTCATCCCATTTACTCATGTCTTCCCCATGTTTGCATAGAAAAAGCCACAGGTTTCCCAGTGTGGTGTACAGGCTCTCCCTAGCTGAGGAACACCTGTTCCAGATAGCAGGGGCTCCAGTTTGCATTGGTGAGACATGGTCAATGCTCTCTTTAAACTCCTCTCTGTGTTTTTTGTAATTTTTTACTTCCTCAGTTAGTGCCCAGAGGTCTTCAACTAGTTTCTTTACAGAAGAGATATGGGCCCCTAATGGAGTGTGGACAATCTCCTTATATATCCTGAGTTTATTCATCACTGTTTCTTGGTTTTCCTTCCAGTGCATTGTCAGCAGGAAATTATCATATATGAATGACCCTGGGCATCCAAGGTTCCACCACATCTGTGATGTACACTTGACCATGTCAGGGTCACAATTGGATTGCCTGTCCCTTGCCCAGTGCCACTTCTCTCAGGTGTCGGATCCCTTCTTCCATGGTCTCCCAGCTGTAAAGACAATGCCCCTGAAGGTTGTCTCTGTAAGCAAACCTCTCTCATGCTTCTTAAAAGCCATGTCCAGAGATGAAGGGGTTCTGCAGCCCTTACAAACCCCTGGTTAATACCTGCATACTGGAACAGGGGTCCTTAATACCTTGTTATGCTACCATCAAGCAGCGCACATTCACATATAAGATCCCAGACTCAAATCAACCAGGTCAGAAGGGGTTCATCTGGTCATCGAGTGATGTCTTTCTGTAGGTTGCGGAGATTATCAAAAGAAAGGGATTCAGTAGTTATTTCTGGCTCTGGGTCTCTTATTTGTGAAGGTCTTGCATCCCCATCATCATCTACTGGGAGAACTGATTTGGTCTTATATTTTCACTTTTGGATAGGGGCAACTTCTATTGGCTTGAGTTGTCCCTCTAATTTTGCTACATTCTGAGTTGCCATGGTGTCAGGTGTTTTGTTCCCTTTCTTTTCCTCCTGGAGGTGTGTATGGGGGAATGTTGATATTTTTTTGTCTATATTTGGCCCAGCCACCTGAGAAAGTTTTGTTCTTTACCTGCCAAGTTCACTGATAAATGGAAGCTTTGTCCTTGGAGAGACAGTTTCTTGTATAAACTGTTTTAATTGGTGCTCTATGATTGGCTTAATGTCTGTAGAGGACATTTGAAGAAGAAACTGAAGAGAAGAAGATGAAGTAAAGCCCCCAGACCCAAATAGATAAGACCCCTTGAGTGAAACAATGCATGCGATAGGGGAATTCCAAAGCTTTCCCACATGCGCTGAAAGGGTACACTTACATAACAGGTGGAGGGACTGAAGGCCTCTAGCTTGGCGGTGTTGGCCACACTGGCCCAGGTAGACATCACTGGCTAATTGGATAAAAATGCAGGTGGCTCGTGCTCGGTGCTCTCAAGCTTCACATGAAGGACAACGTTGCCTTTTGCAGGGACGCCTGCTATCTTTGTTAGCCTGCTGACCCTCCGAGAATGCAGCCTCTGCTATGGGGAATTCTGGTTATTCTGGGGTCAGTAAGACAACGTTGTAAAACACACCTGCATGAGTAGGGGTTTCACTGAGGGCTTAGTTCACTCCTCTCCTTTCCTATCTCTTGGGATCCTGATTACTTAACCACTTTTATGATAAATATGGGATTTGTTGTTGACCTTTCAGCAGTGTCTTGGTTTTCAATCTCAACATCCTTCAAACTCACCCTGTTACAAGGTGCTGCACCATACCGAGCAGCTTTCAGTAGGCAGCGGCCAGGGTTCCACATGCAACCACAAGCTGCCTCTCCATAGATCTACCACATGTGGGGGTTGAAGGGGACCCTGTGCAAGTAATAGGTGAGGAGATGAATTGATTTGGAAATTTCTTTTTGCTCAAAAAACTTGTCATGGCTAAAGAAATATATGTTGAGAGAATGTGTGAGAACAACTGCTTTTGTCTTTCCCTCTTACATTCCAGAGAAAAGCTGCCCCTCTGGGCAACTCCCTGGAATGTGGCGAGATAAAACAAATGTTACAAGCAATTGTGGTAGAAGGTCAGAGAAATAATAAAACTGAAGAAGGAGGAGGCGTCTCTCTCACTCACAGGCCCAGTGCTGCTTTGCAGTCTAGTGCAGGTTTTCCTTTGTAAGTTTTTAGTGTTCTGGCCTTCAAAATAAACCTTTTTGAATTCTTTTCACTGCCTTGGCATTTTGGGGGGACACCTGCATATATCTTACTTTACACCACAGCATTTTTCCCTAAAAGATCTCATCACCTTGACAGGGTTCTGCATTGTTTAAGGGTAAACTTCCAGGTCATTGAAGCAGAAACATTCTCCAAGAACTTACCCATGTCCTCCCACAACCCATGCCACTCAAAACTATCAATTCCTGGGACAGGTTTCTGGACACCTTCCTAAAAAGTCTTGGTTCCACCTTCATATGTGAGATAGAGCATAATAATGCAAACTGTCACTTGCCATAGAGTATCTCTAACATCTAGAGGGAATTGAAACTATTCAAAAATTATTGTGGTGGACCTGAGGGAGAAATGGGTGAAGGATTGGAAAAAATGCTCCCCTACATTTGTCCCCCGGATTGGGTGCCATTATCACTAAACCCCCAAGGATAACAGCTTAGGTTATGATAGGAAAACAGCCCAGAAAACACATTCCAAAGGAGGTTTATAGGTATTGAATTTACCACCCCACAGATCCAAGTTACAAACTGGAAAATAGCCACAGTTAGAACCCATTTTGACATAAACATCTATGAATGTGTGAGAAACAAAGTCTTGAGTTATGATAGGTTTTAGAATAAGAATTTATTATATGGAAAAAGCAAACAGCATGCTGGGCAACAGAGGGAGTCTTTGTTCCAAAACCCCTGTGCCTCGATACAGTGTTCAACTAACATTTATTCTAGCTATCTCATGCATATTCATTACATCATATACATATTCATTTCACAATACTATGTTAGGAATTTAACATGTTTATTTTCACAACTAGAGCTAGGTTGTTATCTCTACAACAGTGATAGTTCTATAATTCATACATTCTTGGACAACAAGGAGCCCAGGACATCATTGACTTAACAGAATTCTACCATAATTCATTTTAGGAAAGCAGAGATGGTTTATGGCTTATGACCTTGATGACGTTACAAATGGTCTGCCTTATTTTTTTATGGAGGTGCAATTCAGTTTTACAATCTGTTTGTTTTATTCTTTTATGAGTTTCTAATAATTCATTTGTTTCCTTTACTGACATTAATTATATCTGTGTTTATTACAATCCCTCCCCCTTTCTCATTAACTTATTAATTTGTGTCTTCTACTCTAATCTTGACAATACTAATTTTGCACGTTCTTCGTTTTGGGTGGTTGGGTCCCAGGTCAATAATAACACTTTGACTCCTTTTGCAGTTTCTGGATCCATTGGCATGGTAGAAATTTGCATTCCCTGCACTACTGAGATTATCAATCTTATAAAACAAGGAATCAAACATGGCAAAAATATAATACTTGCTAGAGCACATAATAGGAAGAATCCCACTTTCTTCCACCAAGTTTTTCCTAATAAATTATCCCACCAGCTACTATCTGAGTTCCATTTTTGTACTGTCACATGAAACAATTTTCTGATGTCTTTTGCAATATCCATAACAACTTGCCTGTTATCATCAATTTGTAAACAACAATCTGAGGTATTGAATTTTCCACAGACTTCCTCTTCCTCAGCTAACAGGTAATCTAGGGCAAGTCGATTTTGATATACTGCTGCTTGAGTCTTAGATTGTTGGCTTGTAATTAATTCCAGAGTTTGAACTGTCTTTTTAGCTACTATTTACATAACTGCTTGCAGATGAATGATTCGATTCAGCATGTATATGGGAGTCCGATAACCCCAGTTCCCGTCTTGAGCCCAAGTGACTGGTCCATATGTTGCAATGATACATTTGTGAGGCCACTCATCATCATACCATTTCTGGGTTCCTCCAATTTCACTTAGTTTGGTGCCCTGTCCCGTAGTCATCATATAAGGGTAAACCTAGGTTTATCCCTTCTTCAGGAGGCAACAAGAAAAACCCAGGTTGGATAATTCCTAGGGTACAGACTCCTCTCCAATCTCTGGGGAGTTGTGTATATGCATGCTTTCCACATATCCAGAACAGTCCTTCTGGTGCTACCCAACTCAGACTAAAGTTATTTGCTTGGTCCCAATATATTTTCAACTCTTCTATGCCTTCAAAGGGATTCTTAGGATTTGTTTCGTTAAGCCACCAGCTATGGGTATCGTAGCGCCAAGCACAACCTGCAGTTGCATTTTTAGTCCAATATCCTGTCGGTTCTTAAGGCCACCAAAATTCTCCTGTGGTATTTATAACTTTCACTGAGAGACAAGGGGATGCCCCTACTTTAGTCTTGTATGTTTCCCTACCTCTCCTTCCAATACATTCTCATCAGAAGGTAATATCCAGCCTTGGGACCGAGACTCCGATGCTTCCTGGGAATGATTCCACTTTAAGATTTCCCAAAGGACGAGTCCTGTTCCTTTCCAAGGCCACTCCTCTGTCATTAAAGGTCCACTACAGATTCAGCAATTAGATAAATTCAATGCCTGACTAATTCTTTTCATTAGATTTATGTACAGGTTGGTCCCATATCCTGGGAGTTGCCAATCCTTTCCTAGTTTGTTTTTTAATTTTTGGTATAGATCACCTGTACTGGAAGGTTTTTCCTGTACAGTTCCTTTTAATATACTTTGTACTCTTTGTTGTACTATCTCTTCCCTTTTTAAGTCATGTACTCTGCCCTGGTCAGAAATATCCTAATGGACCTCTGGGTAAAGCAAATCCATTCTTCTCCTCAAGGACAACCAAGTTCTAATTTGGTCCTTTCTTTTCCTAAATTTTGAACTACCCAGAGTTGCTGAGACCCGGTTTTGCAAGTTTCTAGTTTTTTAGGGTCATAACATACTTTGTTCATGAATGAGTGGCAACTTAGGCTTTGAATCATTTGGCCTTTATATTGTACAGTCTGGTAACAGTTTGCACAGTCGTTGGAAAGGGTCTAAGCTCGTAAACAGCAAAGTACCCAGAAGGGTCCAGTATAACGTAAACCTCCGTGGCCCATGCCTAACCAGGGTTGCAACCCATGGCTGGCTGTCAGTGGCAGACTTATAGGTTAATCTGGTCTTTCCCCTTCAGGGTTTTTTATCGTTAAGGCTCAGTTTTCCTCTTTCTAGGTAAACTTCACTTTATATGGCAAAACAATGTTCTCTCAGCAATTCTCAAAAACTACCCAAGCCTCAGGAAGTGATAATTCATGTTCACAAATTATTTTCTCGACTTTTACCCCTACCAGTTGATAAGTATTTAGAGGTTTCGGCCATTGCGACATTTCCTACATTGGGCTTGTCTCCTATAAGCAATACAAAACCAATGTTGTCCACAATTTTTACACTTACACTTCATCCAGCTATAGTGACCTGAGAGAGAATGTTTTATACAAGGTATTTGGAGCGGTGGGTAATCGTAATCACTAGGTAGGGGTATACCAGGGGGATCCCCACTATGAAGTTCACATACAAAAGGGGATAACCAAGTTAGAGGAATAGCCCGATAAAGTCCAGATCCTCCAGTCTGGGGAGGAATTATTTCCTCATGTCACGGAGCATATTGTGCATGTTGAAGGGGTAGTTGATGACCAAACTAGCGGTTGAGCATTGCCAGTGTGGTGTCAATGTCTTATCTTTTACTTAATCTTAAGTTTCCAGGGTCTGACATAACTTTCCACTCCTCGGGTGGTTTTACTGGTCCTTTCACTCTAGTCACATGGGTATATCCCCGTTCTGCAGTGTGGATCGCAGTTTCCGTTGTTAGCAATACCTGAAAAGGACCTTCCCAATATGGGGTTAAAGATATTTCTTTCCATCTTTTTATTAAGACCCAATTCCCAGGATTTATCTTGTGTATTTTAAAATCTAATGGTACTGTTTGGGCTAAGGTTTGTATATATGGCCTTAAATTGATATAGATGTTAATATAGTCATCCACTACATCTTTTAGCCAGAGATAAGGCATTCCATAGAGCATTTCATATGGTGATAAACCGAGGTCTGCCCTTGGTTGGGTACAGATACGTAATAAAGCTAGCAGCAAACATTTGACACATGAAATTTGAGTTTCGATCATCAACTTAGGGCTTGCTTCAGAGTCTGATTCATTTGCTCGACCCTTCCTGAACTTTGAGGGTGCCAGGGAGTATGGTATTCCCACTTGATTCCTAAAATATTCATTATTTCCCTAAATATCTTTGAGGTAAAGTGAGTGCCTCTGTTGGAATCTATATATGATTCCATATCTGGGAATTACATCTTCAAGTAATACTTTTGCTACAGAGCTCGCTGTGGCCCTTCCAGTGGGGACTGCTTCTACCCAATGTGTCAGATGGTCAGTTATTACTAACAGATATTTCCATCTGTTCACGGGCAGGAGCTCTGTGAAATCTACTTGGATTCGTTTGAAAGGCCGGTATGCAATATTTCATCCTCCTGTCAGAGTATTTCTCATGACTTTCTTATTTACTTTCTGTCATGTTAAACAGCGGCTTGTGATCTGTTTAACAATTTTGAAAACTCCTATACACCCATAATTCTGTAAAAATTGGTCACATAGGGCTCGAGTTCCCCAGTGGGTTGCTTGATGGAAATTTGTTAATATTGTTCCTGCTAGTGGTTTAGAGATCATTTCTCTCCCATCTGCCAGGACCCTGCTTTGTATGTAATATGCAGTTTCAATTATTGTTAACCCTGTCCCTATCTGTTGATTGTAACCCCTATGCTCATTAGCCCTGTTAGTTAAAATTTATAGCTTTTCCCTGGCTTTTTTATCTCCCTTACCCATATTTAGACATCCCCTTGCATGAAAACTCCCTAAAATCCTCCTAAATTCCACACATTCCATGCTCTACCAGATAAAAAGCTAGCTCACACTGCAATAAAGTCTCCATTTGGTCTTCACCGTGTGTGATTTCTGTGCAAAGTGGACACACGGTCTTAAGATTTTCAGAGGTGCAACAGCTCTCGCCTCCAATAAATAGTGCCTTTTACGTGGCGGTATTGATATCTTTTATATTAAAAAGATATTCCCATTATATCAAGGCATTCAGATGACTCTGAATCCTGAACCCCGGAGTGCTCCACCAGACTGACTCATTCTAAGCAAACAACAGGACACCCATTTCAACCTTCTGAAGACGGCAGTGTCTAATTTGCAATTTCCAGAAGGTAGGCAGACAAGAAATCCTTTTTACACCCTCCTGCAACTTTTTGCTTTTTAAATATAGTGCCTGCTGCCCTTAAAGATGGGAACACTACATTCTCAGCATGAGAAAGACCTCTATGAACACGTTAAAATGATTGATGCTGAAGGACAGCCTTTAGATAAAAAAATCCCTTCATGTTTTATCGATTGATGACAAAACATTAAAATTATATTCCAAAAACTCATAAGTATACAAAGCTGTGAGAAACAGTCTCTAAATATTCCCCAATTTGTGAGAAACAGAGTCTCAGGATATAATCAGTTTTCAAATTGGAATTTATTATACGATAAAAGCAAACAGCATGGTGGGTGAGCAGGAGGAGAACTAATTCTCCTGAACCTGTACCACGCCAATACAGGGTAAGGGTCTGGTATTTAGTTTAGACATCTCATACATATTCATTACATGACATCCATATACATTTTACATCACTATTTCAGGTATTCAACATAAGTTTTCTTTCACAGCTAAGTCTAATTTCTTATCTTCACACTAGGTTATAAATTCATGCATTTCCTAACAAGAAGTGCCAAGTATCTTATTGACTTGACCCATTTTATCCATATTTTATGTCTGACACAAAACAGAAATTTTTGTTTATCACAATCTTTCCCCCTTTTTTGTACAATTATTGATTCGTGTTTTTTGTTCTAATCTTGACAATACTAGTTTAACACATTCTTCATTTTGGGAGATTGAATTTTTGGTGACCAATAGCAATTTGGCATTTTACCTTGCTTTTGGGTCCATTGGCATAGCTGATGCTTGCACTCCTTGTACTACTGCAACTATTAGCCTTATAAAACAAGGGATTAAACATGGTAAAAATACAATACTAGCTAAAGCACATAATAGGAAAAACCCCACCTTCTTCCACCAAGCTGTTCCTAGGAAGTTATCCCACCAACTACTAATATCGAATTCCATTTTTGTACCACTACATGAGTCAATTTTTGGATGTCTTTTGCAATATCCATAACTGTTTCTCTGTTATCATCAATTTGTAAACAGCAACTTGAGGTGTGGAATTTTCCACATACTCCACCTTCTTTGGCTAACAGATACTCTAAAGCAAGTCTATTTTGATACACTGCAGCTCGAGTTTTTGATTGCTGGCTTGTAATTAAGTCTAATGTTTGGACTGTCTTATTAGCTACTATTTTCATAACTGCCTGGAGGCATAAAATCCTATTTAGCATGTATATGGGAGTTTGATAACTTCAACTTCCATCTTGGACCCAAGTGGCTGGTCCGTATGTTGCAACGATACATTCAGGAGGCCGCTCATCATCGTACCATTTTTGTGTTACTCCAATCTCACTTCTCTTATTTCGGTGTACTGTCTCTTAGTCATCATATAGGAGCATGCCTAGATTTGTTCCTTTTTCGGTGGATAGTAAGAACCCAGGTTGGATGATTCCTAAGGTACAAACTCCTCTCCAGTCTTCTGGGAGTTGTGTATATGCTTGCTTTCCACATATCCAGAACAGTCCTTCTGGTGCTGCCCAACTTAAATTAGTGCTATTTGCTTGGTCCCAATATATTTTCAACTCCTCTATGCCTTCAAAGGGATTCTTAGGATTTGTTCTGTTACACCACCAGCTATGGGTATTATTGTGCCACATAAAATCTGCAGCTGCATTGTTAGTCCAATATCCAGATGGCTCTTGAGGCCAACAAAATTCTCCTGTGGTGTTTATGACTTTTACTGAAAAGCATGGGGATTCTCCTACTTAATCTTATATTTCTCTCTACCTCTCCTTTCAATGCATTCTCGCTCGACTACGTCAGAAGTTAATATCCAACCTTGAGGTCGAGATTCTGACGCTTCCCAGGAGTGATTCCATTTTCAAATCTCCCAGGGTGTGAGGCCTGTTCCTTTCCAGGGCCACTCCTCTGTCATTAGGGCCCACTACAAATCCAGCAATTAGATAACTTCAGTGTTTGGATGATATGTTTCATTGGATCTATGTACAGGTTGGTTCCATAACCTGGGAGTTGCCAATCTTCTCCTAATTTTTCTTTTAACTTTTGATACAAATCCCCTGTACTGGAAGGTTTTTTTTGTATAGTTCCTTTTAGTTTGTCCTTTTTGTTGTACTATTTCTTCCTTTTTTAGATCTTGTATTCTGTCCCCATTGGAAATGTCCCAATGGTCTTCTTGAGTAAAACAATACCATTTTTCTCCCCGAGGACAACTAAGTCCCAATCTGGTCCCACCTCTTCCTAAATTCTGGGTTACCCAGAGTTGCTGAGATCTGGTTTTGCAAGTTTTCAGTTCCTTGGGATCATAACACACTTTTTTCACATGTGAGTGGTAACTTAGCCTTTGAATATTCGGCCTTTATACTGTACAATTTGGTAACATTTTGCACAATCATCTGAAAGTGACTGAGCCCACAGATAGTAGAAAACTCAAAAGAGTCCAGTATAAAGTAAACCTCCATGGCCCATGCCCATCCAGGGTTGCAACCTGTGGCTGGCTGTCAGTGGCAGACTTAAAGGTTAATCTGGTCTTGCCCCTTCCGAATTTTAATCGTTGTTAGGGCTCTGTTTCCTTGTCTCTTGGTAAAATTCACTTTATATGGCAAAGAAGTGTTCTTGCAGCAATTTTCAAAACCCACCCACTCTTCAGGTAGTGATAATTCTTGCTCACAAAAGATTTTTCAACTTCTACCCCTGCCAGTTGATTTGTATCTAAAGGTTCTTGGCCATTGTGACATTTCCCACATTGGGTTTGTCTCCTATCAGCAATAGAAAAATCAAACACTGTCCACAATTTTACACTTCATCCAACTATATACTTGAGCAGGGATGTTTTATACCAGGTACTCAGGGTGGTGGGTAATCATAATAGTTAGGTAGGGGTATATCAGGGGATCCTCACTATGAGGTTCTCATAAAAAGGGGTTAACCGAGTTAGGGTCCAATAAAGTCCAGATCCTCCAGTCTGGGGAGAGGTTAATTCCTCATGCCATGGAGTGTAGTGTGCAGGTTGAAGGGGTAGTTGATGACCGAACCAGCGGTTGAGTGCTGCCATTGTGATGTCTTATTTTTTACTTTGATCTTAAGTCTCCAGGGTCTGACGTAACTTTCCACTCCTGGGGTGGATCTACTGGCCCTTTCACTCTAGTCGCATGAGTCCATTGTAGTTCCGCAGTGTGGATCGCAGTTTCTGTTGTGAGCAGTACCTGGAAAGGATCTTCCCAATATGGGGTTAAAGAAGTTTCTTTCCATCTTTTTATTAAAACCCAACTCCCAGGATTTATTTTGTGTATTTTTAAATCTAATGGTGCCGTTTGGGCTAAGACCCCTCCCTCTCTTATTTCTGCTAATCTTTTTTGTAAGTGCTTGGATATATGGTCTTAATTTGATGTCAGTGTTATTATAATCGCCTACTACATCTTTTAGCCAGATATAAGGCATTCCATAAAGTATTTCATATGGTGATAAACCAATATCTGCTCTGGGTTGGGTACGGATATGTAGTAAAGCTAGTGGCAAACATGTGACCCATGACATTTGAGTTTCAATCATCAGTTTAGTTAGGGATTGCTTCAGAGTCTGATTCATTCATACAACTCTTCCTGAACTCTGAGGGTGCCAAGGGGTATGATATTCCCTCTTGATTCCTAAAGCAGTCATTGTTTCTTTGAGGACCTTTGAGGTGAAGTGAGTGCCTCTATCGGAATCTATGCTATATATTACTCCATATCTAGGGATTATATTTTCGAGTAACACTTATTACAAAGTTCGCTGTAGCTCTTCCAGTAGGAATTGCTTCCACCCAATGTGTTGGACAGTCGGTTATCACCAACAGATATTTCCATCTATTTACTGGTGGAAGTTCTGTGAAATCTACTTGGATTTGTTCAAAGGGCCGGTATGCAATACTTTGCCCTCCTGTAGGGATATTTCTCATAACTTTTTATTTCTTTTCTGACATGTTAAACAGTGGCTGGTAACTTGTTTAGCAATTTCAAAGATTCCTATACACCCATAATTTTTTAAGAACTGATCACATAGGGCTCGAGTTCCCCAGTGAGTAGCTTGATGTAACTGTGTCAATATTGTTCGTGCTATCGGTTTAGGGACCATTTCCCTCCCATCTGCCAGGATCCACTTTCCCCTTTCATCCCTTTTTGCACCCAATCGTATTAACTCACTTTCCTCTCTTTTTGAGAATATAGGTACTTCCAGACCCCTATGTTGTTGTAAGTTCAATACATGTAATTTGGTTATTTCCCCTTTTTCAACTGTTTCTTTTACTACTTTATCTGCTAAGTTGTTTCCCCGGATCACAAAGGATAAACCTCTCTGGTGCCCTTTTATATGAACTACTACTATTTCTAAAGGTTTTTTTGGTGCTTCCAGGACTTGGTTTATTAGTTCTTCATGTATTAATGTGCCAACCAGGTTGGGCTAAGTCTCCCAGATTCTATGCTTGTCATGTTACTTCCATCAACTATAGCATATCTGAAAATTCTCTTTCCATCCTTACATCTGGAGGAGCCATCAACAAAATATTTCTCCCCTTTTTCTAATTTTACTTCTTCTAAGTCCTCTTGGACTTTAATTTGCAGTTGGATCAGCTCTAAACAATTATGCTCCAAACCTTTTGTCAGTTCACCCGGTTCTCCATACAGGAATTGCGCAGGATTTTGGGTATTGGTTACTGTGAGGTCTAGCTCTGGACCATGAATTAGTATAGCTTCATATTTTAAAATACATGCATCTGTTAACCACTTTTCCACTTTTTGATTCAGGTTTACTCATACAGCATGGGGAGTGTGAACTACAACCTTCCCCCTGAAAGTGATTTTTTGGCTTTCTTCTACTAATACAGCAGTGGTTGCTACTGCCTGCAAGCACACAGGCCAGCTTTTGCTGACCAGATCTAGCAATTTTGACAAATATGCCACTGGTTTTCTATGTCCTCCTTTTTCCTGTGTGAGCACCCATATACAATCCCTTGTTCTACATTCACAAACAACTGAAAAGGTTGTTTCAACTCAGGGAGAGTCAAAACTGGTGCTCTCATTAGAGCGCTTTTAACTTCCTCTAGCTTTTCTTCGTCTCTCTCATCCCATTTCACTACTTCTTGTGTAATTTTTTCATATAAAAACTTTACTAACTTGCTATAGCCATCAATCCACAACCTGCAATATCCCAGCAGCCCCAGTAACTTTCATACATCACTCCTAGTTTTTGGAGAGGGTATGAATAATATCCCTCTCACTCTCTCAGCATCTAACTGCTTAGTTCCCTTGTCTAGCCAGTGACCCAAATACTTCACCTTCTGATCTACAAACTGTAATTTCTTTTTTGAGACTTTTAGACCTTTCTCTCCCAGGAAGTTCAAGAGTCTTATCGTAGTTTCTTTGATATTCTCTTCACTCTCACCAGTGATTAATTAATCATCTACATATTGAATAATTTCTACCCCTGGAGGTTTAGGGAACTGTCATGGTTTAGTTAAGCAAGGAATTTTTCTTTCCCTTTCCCCCAGGCCCTGTGTGCCAGAACCATTAAGAGCTATCAGGTGAACAAAAGGAATGACTCCTTCACTAATCGCCCAGATCTTAGTGTCCCAGTTCCCTCCCAGTGTGTCCCAGTATACCCCAGTTCTCTCCCAGTGTGTCCTGAGGACCTCGCTGCCACCGTCCAAGCGTGCTTGGTCCCGGCAGATGAACCTCAGGATTAAAGGGTGGGCTCAGTTCCGCGCACACTGTGTCTCACCTAAAAAATCCAATGCGCAGGCTGGAAGGTGGAAAGACCTTCCCCGGTTCTTCGTTCGCGAAGAGACTGGCCATCAGTGTCCTAGGAAAGGCAGACACAAAAAGCTATTGTTTACTTTTTTCTCTCATCTCCTGGGCAACGGGGGAGGAGGAGTTTTTTAGGTTGGGGTTGTGGTTGTAACAAGGTGGGAGGGGAAGCTTGGGGCTGCTCTCTGCTCTCAGCTGTTGGATAGCGCAGGGCCCTGCCTGGATTTCTCCTGTTTAATCTGTTCAAATGCTTGCTGTTGTTCAGGACCCCACTGGAAATCATTCTTCTTGCGGGTTACCAGATAGAGAGGGCTTACGATCTGGCTGTACTCGGGGATGTGCATTCTCCCCTTTTTTCCTGTTCCTGTTTGTTTTATTTCTCCTGGCACCTCGAGAGAAAGGACTGTGTTGCGCAAATTCTGACCAGCTGAAGAGTGTGAGTTTTGTTTTTTTTTCATTGAGAGAACTTTCTGTTTGTTGTTGGTTTTTTCCTTCCCCCTCTCCCTCTCCCTTTTCCCAGTGTGTGGGAAGGGAGGGAAGGCCCAGTTTTTTCTTGGTTGGATTGGTTTCTCCGGCATATCCTGGCAGTTGGCTACAAGAAATTACGAGTTCTGCATCTCCAGTGATCCAACGGCGCCCCCTATTGACTGTGGTTGGAATTGCACCGAAGGGCACAAAATTGACCTGTTTACTTTTTTTCCCTTTGCCTGTTTATCGGTTTGTTTTTGAAGGGGATTATTTGTGGATATAGAAGTATTGTTTGGTTGTTTTACTTGGGTTTTTTCATGTTTCTGTTAATACACACATACCTTTTAATAAAGGGTTGGTATTTTTTCCTTTTCCATAATTTGTTTTTCTTTCAATTGGAGCCTCTTAATTTTGGATTTATAATTGCTTAGAGAGAGGAGTTTGAGTCTTTTCTCATAACTCATCCTCAGCAAAAGACCCTTGTCTTATTTAAACTGGGACAGGAACTCTAATAACAGCCTTTCTAGGGCTTGCCCAAACAAATTTGGGCATTCTGTGAACCCTTGGAGAAGAGCTACCCATCTCTGTTGTTTTCTTCGTGTTTGCGGGTCTTCCCATTCAAATGCGAACATATTCCTACTCTCCTCATCTAATGGGCAAGCCCAAAAGGCATCTTTCAAATCTATGACACTGTACCAAGTATAGTTTGGGGGTATATGGCTCAGAAGGGTGTATGGATTAGAAACTATGGCAATAGTCCTTTTATTAACTTCTTTTAAGTCTTGGACTAGTCTAAAGGTGCCGTTGCCCTTTTTAACTGGAAGGATGGGGGTGTTATGAGGGGACATACAGAATTCCAGTGTGCCATTTGTTAGTAGCTTGTCTATGATGGGCTTAAGTCCCGTTCCTCCTTCCTGTGAAATAGGATATTGTCTTACTTGGGTGGTTTAGATTGATAATTTTTATTGGGTCAGTTTTCAATTTCCCCACTTGGTCTTCTGAGGCCCATATGCTAGGATTAATCTTGTCCTCATGTTGTAGTAAGTTGAGGACGGTCACAAAAAATAAATTTGGGCACCTTTATTGATCATGGTTGAAATTCAGCTTTAATTGCTTAGACCAGTATAATCCTTCTTGTTCTCACACATCTGCATTCACACTGTTAACAGAACTTTACATACCGTACTATTATTAGTTCTCTATCTATAATTTATTGCCAGCCTTGATATATAATTGGATGTTCATTTCTTATTTACATTCTTTCCTTACTGGTTAGCACTGGCACCTTTTCAAGTCTTTCGCAGTCCCTGCTTTTCATCAGGGAAAGGGCCTCAAAATGTCTACGTCAAAATCCTTCACCCCTGCATCCTTCATTAGGGGTTCCGTGGGCTTCCCGCTCACCCCAACATCCTCATCTTCCACCTTGAGAGTCATTATTGTAACTTTCATTTCCCCTTCTTCAGGTACAACTCCTATTCCTAAGGAAACTTGTAGGTCCCTACCCAAAAGATTATAACCTGTTTCAGGTACTAGTAGTAAATCCTCTACTGTTATTTTGGTTTCTCCCTCAATTTGGACTTGTTTCACAAGAGGCACTGGGAATCCCTCCCCCTTTGCCCCAACTACTCTGATTGTATCCCTACTGACTTTACAACCGTGGGGAATCTTGGTTATACATGTTTGATCAGCTCCCATATCTACTAAGAATTCATATTCTTCGTCCTTGAGTTTTATCAAGGGCTCCTTATGATGTTTCATTCCCAGGAAATAAAGCCCCTGACACCCCTAATCCTGTTCAGCTTCCTCAAACAATTGTCTCTCTGTCTCTTTGGACAATTTCTTTTTAGGTGGCCTTTTCCCTTACAATAATAACATTCTAACATCTGACCCCTTGTAACAATTCACTGTGGTCTGTTATCCACATTCTTATCACTCTTTCTCAGTTCCCCTTGAAAGCTTCCTTTCCTGTCTGAGTTTACACCTTTTTGTGACTCTCGGATAGCAGCCACTAGGACCTTTGCCTTTGTTTTTGCCTTTTCATCATCCCTTCTAACATATACCTTTTGGGCTTTCCTTAGCAAACCTTCAAGCTCCCTGTTCTGCCACTCATCCAATTTTTCCAATTTCTTCTTAATATCGCTCCAGGAGTGACTTACAAAGTGCACCTTCAACACTACTTGTCCAGTCGGCGTGTAAGGGTCAATGCCTGAATACTGCTGTAGGTCTTTCCTCAGCCTTTCTAGCCAGGCACTTGGGGTTTCATCTTTTTCCTGCTGATTCTTAGATGTTTTTGTGACATTTTGCCCCCATGCTGCACCAGAAGCCACCTCCACCCCCCAATCATGGTCTACCACTGTACGTCCAACATCCTCCGCAAAGGTACACGGTGAAACTCCCCACGGCAGATCCTGGCCAGGGGAAACTTGATACGTGACCACCACCAATACAGATTTACCCAGTATCTCCAAACTACTATCAGAATGACATTAAAAGGACTTGATCTCTTAGGTATGGTTGAGAATCATTACATTTTAGACTACTCTGTTAAACCTAAAACTTGGACAGAGCTCCTCTAAAACTCTGCTCCCCTCTGTTTCCCACAAGGAAGGGCATAAATTGAGAAACAAAATCAGCTTAGAGTTACATTGATCAGTTTTGAGCAACTTCTCTCTACTCCATTATTCCCTTTTGGACTAGGCACACAATAAGAGAAGTCTTTGCATTAAATTAAACTTCATAGGTATCTGAATCAGTTTTTCTTTTTTTAGAAAGAAGATTAGAAAGCTAAGTAGCAACTAATTACAGAACAACTCTCTTTTGCTAATGTGATAATAGTGGCAACTAACTTTTCCCTAAAACTTCAACTGAAAGGTTATCAATAAGTAACTTGCAAGCAGTCAACTCCAGTTCTCCTCCCACTTCTTCCATCATCTTTCACACAAGCTCAAATAGCACATTTCTGAATGGCAATATCAAACTTAGAGATTTTTCAAGGACTATGTAAGTAAATTAAATGGTGCAAGACTAGACTGGGAATGGAAAAACTCCACTGACCAGTGTGCTGAGCAGGTATTCCACCTACATGCTTCTCATATAGGGAGACTTAAAAGTACAGAAATAAATACACAGTGAATTTGGGTTTGAGTGCTGGGGCAGTTTAAGGTTCACACTAATTTGGCTAATGAATCTTGCCCGAGGCAATTGGCTTATAAACTGCACTCATGAGTTTAGTGTTGCCTAAATGGTTGTGGGGAAAAAAAGACTCCAAGCCAAATTAGGTAGGAGATAAGATAAGGATACAAAGGCTTTAATGAGCCCTCAGGCTTTCCGGAATACCCCCAACTCGGGCTCCGGAGTACAGGTGTTCACAGTTTTTATAATGATTTTCACCCAATCCCCGTCCAGCCACCGCCCAGGTTCTGCCCCCGCCACGCCTCTTGGAAATTGGGTCTGGGGCGTTTTGGGACCCCATCTTCTTCATCTTCATCTTCCTCATAGCACGTAATGTTCTTGGAGGCCTGAAGGTTGTTGTGTCTATGGCTATATCTTCTTGTGCAGGGTTAGGGTGTTCTCTAAAATTCTACCTTGAAAATGAGACTAAACAGACCAGTGGAATTAAGGGGAATTGATATGGGAATGGGTAACAGGGTTTGCTATGTGTGGTTGGTGTGTTAAAGGGTAAAGGGATAATATGCTGCTACTCTAAAATCTACATTTGCTACATAACTACTTCTAAGATCTACAAAAATTAAAAAATCAAAACTCCAAGGTATCATTAGTAAATACTTACACATGTTGTATGTAACATGATCTACATTGTCAAGACTGTGGGCAGGTGGCCACACAGGCGGCTGCACTCCTGCAGCTGGGTAGGGATCCGCTCCCGCTACCCCGGCCCGTCGCCATGCTGCATGCATGGGAGACGCTGCCACGCCGGGTCTGTGCAGCCCGAGGAGTTCACGTGGACCAGCGCTGCTTCTACTTCAAGGTAGAGAGGGGTGAGCAGATGGTGGATGGCTGCCTGCCGTAGAGGATGGTCGCTGAGTTGCGGGGCTGGGTGGGAGCTGAGAGGGAGCCAGACAGGCCTGGGGGATCCTCGAACTGATGGCAGGTGGGGCAGTCCCATTTGAAGGCAGGATGAGGGGGGGGCCTGTGGTGACACAGTGGATAGGAGGGTAAGGTTAGGGTGGGTAGTGGGTTTTTCTGGGGGTTGGGGGGGTTTAGGCTGGGCTGGGGCTGTGGGAGGTGCCCGAGCCCCAGGTGGGTGCGGGGACCCCTTATCTGTGTGCCCGCCCTACCCGGGGGTATGTTGGGATCACTTCTGCACCGGCATTGTTGCAATGAGGGTGGGATGTGATGGGCTTGGCTCGCCTGTGGCTTCTGCCCAGGAATGGTTTGTTTTGGAATTATAACATCTTGGAAGGGTGTTTAGGGCAAGGAAATGTCCCTGGGTTAGAGTGTAGGAGGTTGGGGGGAAGAAGTAGGGAGAGAAGGGCTTGTCCAAATCATTTTAGTGAGCGATGAGCCTGTATGCCCTTATGAGGTTGCGAGCTGTGCTGGTGGTGATATATGCCTCCAGTAGAGCCTCCCATGCCAGACAGGTCAAAACTGAAGGGTCAGATAAAATGTGTCCATGGGCAGGATGGGCTCACTAGCCTTCCGACAGTCATCCTAGGAGAAGGACAACTCTAATTTCAAACCCAGGTAGATGGAGCTCGCTTAGCCCTGTAAGGCCATCCATCCAAGAGAAGGATATTCTAACTAAACCTACATCCTGAGGACTTTGCTGTCACTGTCCAAGATTGCTAGGCCCTGGCAGATGAACCTCAGAAGTAAAGGGTGGGACCAGTTCTGTGCATGCTGAGCCTCACCTAAAAAATCCACTGTGCAGGCTTGAAGGATATATCCACACTTGTAAAGTCCTGTAGCAACAGGCAAGGGACAAAACAGCAGGTGATAAGGTGCACTGGAAGCCACAGACCCAACCCTGCATGCAGGCAGGTCTGGACATTGGTCGCCTGAGACTGACCCTGGAGATGACAGTCTTGTTCAGCAACATCCTGACTGACCAAGCAGCCTTTTTCAAGGAGAGCATTGCTTGCTCCACAGGGAGAGGGACCTAAAAAAGGTGGTCTAACCAAAGCTCATCTCCACCCTTCACCTGGTTGGTTAACCATGGCCAATGGGCATCTTCTGATGAGGTCAAATAAAGATTAAGAGTCAAAGGCATACACTCGCCTTCAAGAGTGTGTCCAAATTAACACTCGCATGCTGGAACATCAGAACCATACTTGATACTGTGAATAGTGGACGTCCTGAGTGTTGATCTGCTCTAATTGCCCACGAACTGTCACGACTCAACATCGACATTGCTGGTCTCAGTGAAGTTTGTCTCCATGCGGAAGGCAGCCTTAGAAAACTATTGACGGCAAGAGCACGGATTCATCACGACAATCAATATGATTAAGCAATGAATCGTTTATTAAGACACATAGCACACCTTTTATACACTTTTTGTACCCTCGTGGGTGCAGGGTTAAAGTCTGGGGATTGGATAGCTCAGTCTGTCCACGAGTCTGTGTCTCATGTTCATTGAACAAGATGCAGGTTGGATGTTTTTGCACCTGGATGCCAGCTCCCACCTTAGGTTCTCACAACATGGAATAGTTGTTGATTGTAAACTAATTCTATTCTCATTGGAAGCCTGTTCAAGTTAACTATAAAATAATTCCTTCTCATGGGAAGATAACCCAAGTTTACAACTTCCAACTGTAAACCAAGTGTTCTTCCCAAGGGAAGCCTGAGGCTTCTTTCACAGCTGGTAATATGGGTTGTTCACCAGACCTCCATTTTCCTGCAAATACTCCACAGAAAACATGGTACCAGTTATACACTCTACTGGTCAGGTAAACCCGGAACTGAAAGGCATCTTTCAGGAGTTGGCTTCATGATCAAAAACTCTGTTGTCTCAAAAATTTGCAGACTGGTCATTCCGATCGCATTGTCTCCCTACTCCTCCCACTACACAACAAGCAACATGTTGTTCTCTTTAGTATATATGCCCCAACCCTCCAAGCTGACCCTGCCAAAAAAGATAAATTCTACATCGACCTACGCCGCCTTATCTAAGAGGTTCCTGCAGATGATAAGATCATTATCCTTGGTGATTTCAACACCAGAGTAGGAAAGAACTCTGAAGCTTGGAAAGGAGTACTAGGCAAGCATGGTGTTGAAAAATGGCCGCCTTCTGCTAGAGTTTTGTGCAGAGCACCATCACCAACACTATCTTTCAACAGAAAGATAGTTTAAAGACAACCTGGATGCATCCTAGATCCAAGCACTGGCACCTCATTGATTATATCTTGGTCCGATAGAGAGATATTCGTGATGTTCGTCATACCCGCGTGATGCCTAGTGCAGAATGTCAAATAGATAATCACCTTGTGCATTGTAAACTTCCACTCTAAGTTCAAACCTAAAAGGGGCAGCATTCCAAGGAGGAGACTTCAAGTTAACAATCTTCAAACAGCTACAGTGAGAGGCAGTTTCCAGGCAAATCTTCAATGCAGGCTCGAAGTTCATTCCATAGATCCCTCTCCCAAAGTGCTTTGGCAACTTATCAAAAATAGCATCCTGCAGTCCTCTGAAGAATCCTTAGGGTTCTCCTTCAAGAAAAACAAGGACTGGTCCGATGAAAACAATCAAGAGATCCAGGAATTGTTGAGAAAGAAGAGAACTGCTCACCAAGCACACCTTGCTCAGTCATCTTGTCATGTAAGAAAAGCAGCCTTTTGATTCACATGTAGAAAGCTCCAACAGAAATTTTGTGACATCCAGAACAAGTGGTGGACCAATCTAGCAGAAAAAATCCACAGGGGATTCTATGAAGCTCTGAAAACAGCTTGTGGTCCTACACACCAGATTCAAAGCCCTTTACTCAGTGCAGATGGTCAAATGCTTCTCACAGATAAAGTTTCCATTTCAAATCGATGGTCTGAACACTTTCAGTCTCTCTTCAGTACCAGCCGTGTAGTTCAAGACTCAGCAATGCAGTACATTTCACAACAACGGGTGAAAACTGAATTGGATATTGCCCCCACTATGGGAGAAACTCTTAAAGCCATACAGCAGCTGAAAACTGGCAAGGCAGCTGGGGTTAACAGAATCCCACCTGAAGTCTGGAAGCATGGTGGCCAAGTACTCTATGATAAGTTTCACGAATTGTGGTGCGCTGTTGGGAACGAGTGAACTACCATCAGACCTTTGTGACGCAGTCATCATCACCTTGTACAAGAAGAAAGGAGATAAATCAGATTGTTCAAATTACCGAGGTATTACTCTGCTCTCCATTGATGGTAAAATCCTTGCAAGAATTCTTTTGAACAGATTAATACCCCCTTTAGCAGAAGAACTTCTACCTGAAAGCCAATGTGGTTTCAGAGCCAATAGGGGTACCACAGACATGATATTTGTTCTCAGACAACTGCAAGAGAAATGTAGGGAACAGAACAAAGGACTCTATGTAACCTTTGTCGATCTCACCAAGGCTTTCGATACTGTGAGCAGAAGAGGTCCATGGTAGATTTTGGAACGTTTAGGATGTCCCCCCAAGTTCCTTAAAACGATCATCTCGCTTCATGAGGACCGACGTGGTCAAGTCAAATATGGCGATGCACTTTCTGAGCCCTTTCCAATAACCAATGGTGTGAAGCAAGGCTGCATTCTTGCACCAACTTTATTCACAATCTTTTTCAGCATGATGCTCCAAAGGGCCATGGTAGACCTTGATGAAAAAAACGGTATCTACATCTGATATCATACCGATGGAAGCCTATTCAACTAAAGGCAACTGAAGGCCCATACTAAGACCTTAAATCATCTTGTCAGTGAGCTGCTTTACACTGATGATGACACTCTCGTTGCCCACACAGAAGTAGCTCTGCAGCGTTTAACATCCTGCTTTGCAGAGGTTGCTGAGCTTTTTGGGCTGGAAGTCAGCTTGAAGAAGACAGAAGTTTTTCTCAGCCTGCACCTCAGGAAGTCTTCCATCATCCCCATATCACCATTGGTGAAACAGAGCTCAAATCAGTCCAGCAATTTAATTACCTGGGAAGCATCATCTCCTCGGACAGTAAGATTGATGAAGAAATGGACAACAGGTTAACAAAGGCATGCAGAGCTGTTCAATGTCCCTTTTTGTCCCCTTTTGTCCCTTTTTTCCCCTTTCCCTATCCCTTCGGGGGGAGGTGTTTGGATTCCCTTTTGCTGTGTTGCTATGATCTACACACACACGGATGCCAGTATCCCACCTGAGTCATCACTGCTCCAGCACAGGTTTCCCTCAGGGTCACAAATCTCCACCAGGACTCTGCCTCACTTCAGTCCTTCTCATGAAGTCTCGGTTCTCTTTGGTACTTCCACAGACTCCTCTATCAGCCACATGGGGGGTCTTCTTACTCCAACAAACTTTTACAAGTAGCAGGGTTTACTTTTAAGTCTTTTCCCTGCTGAAGAGAGAGAGCAAAAGGGGGAAGAAGCAGATCTCCCCCCTTCAAACTTTTCTTCTCTCTCCTCCGGCTGCTAGTTTTGACCTTGGAGGCCCCTTATCTCTTCGCTGGAATTTTTCCACAGCGGTTTCTGTCTAAGCAGTTCATCTTTTAAACTTTTTTTTCTTCACTCTCTTACAAGAGAGAAGGGAAGACTTCAGTGCTACACCTGCTCCCCCCACCCCAGCCCAAGCCGAGAAAAGAGGGAGTCTGACCCTACTCGGGCCCGCTACTCCTCTCCCCTACATAACTACTACCCCTAATTTCAACTGTGCCAAAAAACCTTCTCTTCCGTTTTCTTGAAAATGTAATTAACAAAGGCGTCACTGAACTTTTAATTAGCCTTTTTGTCCAGAAATTACTTGGACAAAACCATCCTCAGCCCCAAGGATGGACTGGTAAACAAAACCACGACACTATCCTGACAAGGTTAAATGTACACCACTTATGTGGTGGGTCTTCATACATATGGGACCATCTGCACACGTCAGTTACCTGACATCACTGGAGGCTGGGGAAAAAAGAGAGCCAGTGACGTCTATTGCAAATAGACTTCGGATGTACGACAGTATGGTCCATGGACCATTACAAGCCTGCATTTCCTCTGTAGAGACCTTGATCAATAACCACACTACCCTAACTACAAAACTACAAGATCAACAGGAGAAAATCCTAGAAAAGATTGAGAGAAACAGTTCCCAGGTGGCACCAGTGAGAACCAGGCGCTCCCCAGCTAGAGAGGGTAGACAGACCTCACAAACCGAGCTGTAGTATTTCCTATCTGACCATGGAGAAGACATGAGACAGTGGGACAGGAAACCTACCCATGTCTTGGCAGCCCGAGTACAAGAGTTAAAGGACCAGAGAAAAACAAATTCCGTGAAAGTGAGTGCAGTGCCGGTATCCCGTGGGCAGGGATCTGACCCGCTAGAAGGTACCTCCCGCCGGTATTTGCAGATGGAAAACTGTGACAAGCAGAACAGAAACCAGTATTAGAGGGACCCTGCCTCTAGCCAGGTAGAGGCACGGGACAACCGTGTCTATTGGACGGTGTGGATCCGGTGGCCTGGCACATCAGACCCACAAGAATACAAGTCTTTGGTTGACACTGGCCCTCAATGCACCTTAATGCCCTCAGGACATGTGGGACCAGAGGCTATTTCCATTTCTGGGGTGACAGGAGGGTCGCAGCAGTTGACCGTGTTGGAAGCTGAAGTGAGCTTGACCGGGAAGGAGTGGCAGAAGCACCCCATTGTGACTGGTCCAGATGCCCCATGTATCCTGGGCATTGACTACCTTAAGAATGGGTATTTCAAAGACCCCAAGGGACACAGATGGGTTTTCGGAATAGCTGCTGTGGAAACAGAGGTGACTAAGTAGTCGAATTCACTACCTGACCTCTCAGAGAACTCTTCTGCTGTGGGACTGTTGAAGGTTGAGGAACAGCAAGTGCCAATTGCCACCACAACAGTGCATCATTGGCAGTACCGAACGAACTGAGACCCTGTGATCCCCATCCATAAGATGATCCGTGAGCTGGAGAGCCAAGGAGTGATCAGCAAGATCACACTGTTCCAGACATGTTGGAGCTCCAGTACGAGCTGGAGTCTAAGGTAGCGAGGTGGTATGCCACTATTGACATTGAAAATGCATTCTTCTCCATTCCCTTGGCAGCAGAGTGCAGGCTGCAGTTTGCTTTCACTTGGAGGGGTGTGCAGTACATGTGGAACCCACTGCCCCAGGGGTGGAAGCACAGTCCCACCATCTGCCACGGATTGATCCAGGCTGCACTAGAGAAAGGTGAAGCTCCAGAACACCTGCAGTACATTGATGACATCATCGTATGGGGGGACACAGCAGAAGAGGTCTCCGAGAAAGGAAAGATCATACAGATTCTCCTGGGAACTGGGTTTACCATCAAAAAGAGTAAAGTCAAGGGACCTACCTGAGAGATCCAGTTCCTAGGAGTAAAGCGGCAAGATGGATGTTGTCAGATCCTAGCTGAGGTCATCGATAAAATCACAGCAATGGCCCCACCAACTAGCAAGAAGGAAACACAAGCTTTCCTGGGTGCCATAGGTTTTTGGAGAATGCACATCCCCAAGTACAGCCAGATCATAAGCCCTCTCTATCTGGTAACCCGCAAGAAGAATGATTTCCAGTGGGGTCCTGAACAACAGCAAGCATTTGAACAGATTAAACAGGACATTGCCCATGCTGTAGCCCTTGGGCCAGTCAGGACAGGACCAGATGTGAAGAATGTGCTCTACTCTGCATCTGGGGATAAGGGCCTCTCCTGGAGCCTCTGGCAGAAGGTGCCTGGCGAGACCAGAGGCCACCCACTTGGATTCTGGAGCCGAAGCTACAGAGGGTCAGAAACCAATTACACTCCAACAGAAAAGGAGATCCTAGCAGCTTATGAGGGAGTACAAGCTGCCTCAAAGGTGATTGGCACAGAAGAACTGTCACCTCGACTACCAGTGTTGAGTTGGATGTTCAAAGGAAGATGCCCTCTACCCATCATGCCACTGATGCCACATGAAGCAAATGGATCACCCTGATCACGCAACACACCCGCATTGGAAACCCAAATTGCCCTGGGATCCTAGAAATCATCATGAGCTGGCTGGAAGGTGAGAATTTTAGTCTAGCAGAGGAAGAAAAAGGGGAGCAGGTGGTATGGGTGGAGGAAACCCCAGCATACAACCAACTACCAGAAGAAGAAAAACGCTATGCGCTCTTTACTGATGGTTCCTTCTGCATTGTAGGGATGAAACGTAAATGGAAAGCAGCTGTATGGAGTCCCACACGACAAGTTGCAGAAGCTACGGAAGGAGAGGATGAATCAAGCCAATTTGCAGAGCTCAAAGCTGTCCAGTTAGCATTGGACATTGCTGAACTAGAGAAGTGGTCAAAACTTTACCTCTACAGGGACTCGTGGATGGTGACCAAGGCCCTGTGGGGGTGGTTGGACAGATGGAAGAAGGCCAATTGGAAACGTAGGGGAAAACCCATCTGGGCCCTTGATATATGGCAAGACATTGCTACCTAGGTAGAGAAGCTGATTGTGAGGGTCCGCCATGTAGACGCCCATGTGCCCAAAAATCGAGCCGATGAAGAACATCGCATCAATGAACGGGCAGACCGAGCTGCACAAGTACAGGTGTCACAGGTGGACCTAGACTGGCAGCACAAAGGGGAATTGTTCTTAGCCCGATGGGCTCATGATGCCGCCAACCATCAGGGCAGAGATGCCACCTACAGATGGGCACGAGACCGAGGGGTGGATCCAACCATGGATGCTATCTCTCAGGTTATCCATGACTGTGAGACATGCGCTGCCATTAAACAGGCTAAGAGACTGAAACCCCTGTGGTATGGTGAACGGTGGAGTAAATACAGGTATGGAGAGGCTTGGCAGGTTGATTATATCACACTGCCACAGACTCATCAAGGTAAGCGCTATGTGCTCACCATGGTGGAAACCACCACTGAATGACTGGAGACGCATCCGGTGCCCCACGTCACTGCCAGAAATACCATTCTGGGCCTTGAAAAACAGGTCCTGTGGCGGCACGGCACCCCAGAGCGAATTGAGTCAGATAATGGGACACACTTCAAAAATAGTTTAGTTACCACCTGGGCGAAAGAGCATGGCATTGAGTGGGTCTATCACATACCATACCCTGCAGCAGCTTCCGGGAAGGTTGAATGGTGCAATGGACTGTTGAAGACTACCCTGAAAGCATTAGGTGGAGGGACTTTCAAACACTGGTATCAGCACCTAGCAAAGGTTACATGGTTAGTCAACACTAGAGGCTCCGTCAATCGAGTTGGCCCTCCCCAATCAGAGTCCCTTCACACTGTAGAAGGGGACACAGCACACGTCGGAGGGGAAGCTTGCTGCGGTCTCTCTCTGCCCTCAGCCATTGCTAGCTGTGGCTGGAAGAGTGTGGGAGGGGAGGCTGGGTGCTGTCTCTCTGCTCTCAGTCGAACCAACCAGGAGCCTCACCTGGATTTTTTTTTCATCAGATAGTAGCTGGGTTTTTTTCCCTTTCTCCCGTTCCCGTTTGTTTTTTCCCTGGCGGTGTACTTGTGCACATTAGGGGAAGAGAAAGGACTGGGCGGAGCAGTTTTCGACCAACCGGAGTAAGTGAAATTGTCTGGTCCCTTTTTCCTCTCTCCCTCTCTCCTTTCCCATTGTGTGGGAAGGGAAAGAAGGTCCTGGTTTTTTTTCATTGGATTGGTTTCTCCGGCATACCCGGGTGGCGGGCACCGGACAGTACAAGTTCTGCATCTCCAGTGATCCCACAGCGCCACCTGGTGACTACTATAGGACATTACAAGCTCTGCATCTCCAGTGGCCCAATGGAGCCCCCTATTGACTGTGGTTGGAATTGCACCAAAGGGCACAAATTTGAACTATTTGCTTTTCCCTTTGCCTATTTATAATCTTTTTTTGAAGGGGATTATTTGTGGGTATAAGAGTATTGTTTGTTTGGTTTACTTCTTTTTTTTGTGTTTCTGTAAATACACACATACCTTTTAATAAAGGGCTGTTATTTTTCCTTTTCCATAAATTGATTTTCCTTCAATCGGAGCCTCTTAATTTTTGATTTATAATTGCTTAGATGGAGGAGTTAGTGTCTTTTCTCATAAGTCATCCTTAGCAAAAGACCATTACCGATTCACGTCCAGTTTCTCATTCAACCAGTATCCCCAAGTCCTTCTCCACAAGACTGTTCTCAATCCCGCCATGCCCCAGTCTGTATTGATACAGGGATTGCTCCAACCCAGGTGCAGGACCTGACATTTGGCCTTGTTGAACTTTGTGAGGCTAGCGCAGGTCCACTCCTCAAGCCTGTCGAAGCCCATCTGGATGGCAGGCATCCCTTGCCTCTAGGGAATCAACTGTACCGCTCAGCTTGGTGTTGTCTGCAAACTTGCTAAGGGTGCTCTCAATCCCACTATTTATGCCATTAATGAAGATACGAAACAGTATTGGTCCCAGTATGGACCCTTGAGGGACACCACTTTTTACTGGTTTCCACTTGGACATTGAGACATTGACTGTGCCTCTTTGGATGTGGCTATTCAGACAATTCCTTATCCATTTAACAGTCCATCCCTCAAACACATATCTCTCAAATTTAGCTGCAAGAATAGGTCCAGGTAGATGATATCCGTAGTTCTTCTCTTGTCCAGTGATGCAGTCTCTTGATTGAAGAAGACTGCTGGATTAGAAATTAATAATATAGGAAAGAAGGTGTTTGTACTGTATCTATATAGGATGGAGTTACTTTTCTTCATAGAAGTCTCTATGGTGCTATGCTTTGCATTTGTGGCTAAAACAGTGTTGATGACAGCAGCGTTTTTGCTACTGCTGAACACTGTTTGCACAGTGTCAATGCTGTCTCTCTTTTTCTTCCCCCCGGACCTCCAGCAAGTAAACTAGGGGTGAACAAGAGATTGGGAGGGAACACAGCTGGGATAGCTGACCAAAGGGCTATTCCATACCACATGATGTCATGTTCAGCAGTAAAAGCTCAGGGGAAAGAGGAGGAAGGGGGGACATTTGTGGTTGTGGTGTTTGTCTTCCTAAGCAATTGTTACATATACTGAGACCTTTCTTTCCATGAAGTGGCTGGACATCTGCCTGCTGAAGGGAAGTAGTGAATGAATTCCTCTATTTGGTTTGCTTGAGCATGCAGCTTTTGCTTTCTCTGTTAAACTGTTATTAACTCAATCCATGAGTCTTGACTTTCTTCTGCTTTCTCCCCATCCCACAGAAGAGGGGAATGAGGAAGAGTCTGAGTGGATATTTTGCTGCTGGCTGGAGTCAACCCACCATGCAGTTTTCCAAGTGAAAAATATAGTTAGACAGTGAAATAACATTTCTGCCATATGCATTGCATATTTAAATAGCAAAATTTTTACAGAAGGAAGAATTAAAAATGAAAGCTGGAACACAACCTTAGGTAAGTAATTGATATTATTTAGGTTCAGTTGTGTCATTTATTATCATAAAACCACACCATTTTAAATATATACTTATGAATATGCATTACTGCAAACTAAGTGGCAGAAGAAACAACTTCTTAGCACACATTAATTTACTTTTGGCAAGCCACTTCCTAAATTATCAGGAAACTCTCAGCCTTGTCTATTTTTGTTCTGCATTTTATTGTTGTAATTCTTATAGACATTAGTGCTTTGTTAAATAAAGGAATGTGGCACAGTAAATACATTACAACAAAATAGATGTCAAGTCCCCCTCAACCCAAACTCCCCCCCACCCCACCAATGAAACCATTGCAGCTCCGTTACAGAGAAAGGGTCAAAGATCTGTCACAAAAACATTAGAGGAGTTACATTCAGATGTGCAGGATCACATTCTAGGCTCATTTATATATATGGAGAGACCACCAAGTTCAGAGTTTACAAAGAACCATATTGTTACACATAAAATACTATACTTTTCCCAATACTTTATAATAATTCCTCTTCAACCTTTTTACAGAGCAATAACACAAGAGAGTTAGGGCACTGCACAAAATATGTACAAGAGATCTCATGCACATTGTCATCTTCAGAAACTAATTTTATTTAGAAAATTAAGGAAAAAACACACAAACAAAATCTGGAAGTTCCAACCAAATCTAAAATCACAACAAGATTCAACACAAGTGGAGAAACTTGCTAATAAAAAGGATGTTTCATCCTTAATGTAAACATTGAAGCATTAATAAGAACATATGAAATAGTGAAGAGGCAAAAAACTTTTCAGACCTTTAACAGAAGAAGGAATATAAAATGGTAGTTTATTGGTTTGAATCCATGGAGAATTCACACATCTAATCTAATAAACTATTGCACTACTGTAGAAAATTGCCAACTCTTCCTTTTGAGCTTTTTCTCACAACTATCTTTACTTTTGCAAACTAAAATGGTGGGATTTTTTACAAGATGCACCAGGAGTGCACACTGGAAACTTGTCAGTGTAGAAATCTTATATACATATTACAATTAATTGGAAAAATGAAGATTTTTCACTAGACTCCAATCTTACATGCTTAGCTTGAAGCATCTGTTCACCATGAAGTCAACAGGTGCTTATAATTAGTTATATGCTTGATTACAGGAAAACAGCCTTGGTTTTAATCATTCTGGTTTTTGTGTGTTTAGGTTTTCATCTCCCACTGAGATCAATGGGAAGACTCCTCAACATGAGTTAGACAGAACCACAAAAACAAGTGAAGTTGAGAGTTTAAAACACAGTAGGAATCAATGTGTGATAACTGTCTTATGACTGTTGAGTTTCCTCAGACAACTAGAAAGGCTGCACTGTATATAACCTACTAAATAGTATATGGTTATATATATGTGATGGTTTGGACTTGGCTCCCTGCCAAATGCCCAACTCCCCAGTAGTAGCCCCTCTCTTTCCCCCTTTCTACTTTCCCCAGGGCAAAGGAAAAAAACTATGCAAACTGAAGAACCCGAAAACCAAGGTAGTTATATATAAAAAATATATTTTATGTATATTGCAGTTAAGATGCTATGTACACAGCAAACGGGAATCCAAACACCCCCCGAAGGGATAGGGAAAGGGGAAAAAGGGACAAAAGGAAACAAAAAGGGACACCGAATAGATATGCGCAATCAAACCCGAGAACTAGTAAAATAACTAGTAAAACAAATCTCACCACATCCCTTAGAAAGCAGGATTGGCAGACGCTGCCAGCACTCTCCAAGCTTCCACGTAGCAGGTTAGTGGATGCTGCAGGCCTCAGCCTTAGATAAGCGAGACCAACACAGGGACCCACTGTTCCCGAACTCCGACAGAAGAGAAGAAGAAGGAAGGCCGCTTCTCCCCTCTTATTTATACCATGATTTACGTAAAAATTGTATGGAATACTGGAACACTGCCCCTTCCTTGGTTACCAACTGGTAACCAGGGAAGGCCTAGATTAAAACCACCACAATATAATATAACCATATATTGCTATAATTATAAGAAGTTATAAAAAATTTCAAATTATCCTCATAAGCCAGGTGTCTACAATTAAAAAGTTCTAATCAAAAGTCTTTCACAATCTACGTCAGTCTGGTAGTTGATGTGCATTTCACGCGAGCGGGAAAGAACAACACATCTATAAGATGCAGATTCAAATCCATTTTATTATCAGAAGGCTACTCAATATATAATCTTTTGAGTCCTGGACATGCGACCAGGAGCACAGCATGCTATTATGATTGGTCAGCACACACTGTCCACGCGCCTCAGACAGGTCAACGATTGGTAGTCTTAAAGCACACATTCCTGGGAAAAGTTTCTGTTATCACCGTTTCTCACACATTGCTTTCTGCTGACCTCTGCATTCCTGCAGCTGCAAACTTGTTCTTGTTTGTCTAACGGTCAGCTCCTGACCTTCTCAGAACCCAGCACAATCCTTTAAAACTGCTAAGGCCACAGCACTGATGTAAATATTAACCTGTAATACTAATACCATTTACTTGCAAAATCTGCTATTCCAGACACTGAGATTAAATTATGCAACAAGAATTGCAGTAAATCAAGTTGTACACTACTTTAAAACTAAAATGCATTCACTTACTACAATAGGTTATGCTCTGTTCTATCTCCCTTACTGCCCATTGAAATATAAAGCTTATTTTCTCTCTCCTTTCAGCCCATATATGTTCATGAAAGGCAACAATAAACCTCTGACCACAGATGGAAACCAAATGCTCCGATAAAAACAGTTTTCATGGCTCTCATCAACAGAAGTGTGCATGTGTACACACATATTCATGGAGTCTCTGTAATAAAGTCCAGGTATCATTACTAGTCTCCAAACACAGTGCACTGCCAGTCCATTCCACAGTAATGGAGAAACTAATGGCTATAAGTATAACACCATTTTCAAGTGAAGAGGATGGGATATTTTTTTTCCATGTGTGTTCTGGTCTTGTTTTTAATCCCACTGAGACTTTAGATCACAATAAGACATGGTAGAAACTGTTGATTTCAGGAAATTCAAGGCATCAGTCTGGTCTAAATATATGTTTCAAATTCAGTGTAAACAGCAGTAAAAAGAACCATCAGTTGCTTTATTATTTTATTGTTTTTCCCCTTTGCCCCTGATATAAGTTATAGACCAATCAAATTCTTCATTTCATACATCTCTACATTTCTTCTTCATACAAATCCATATAGTGCTCACACATCCTCTAAGTGTCATATGGAAAATCAAATCACAAATTAACTTATATAACAAAATAAAGAAATAATTTTCCCCACCTTACTTTTACTTGTCCCATTTATCTATGTCTAAAGAAAAATGTCAATAAAACTACGTCTTTCAACAAAAAATACTTTTAAACTGTCTTAGTGTAACAAAATTACTTAAAGCAGTGTAAAAACCTATTATTTTCAAGCTTCATAAATATCAAACACAATTATAAAATGTCAGTATAAATAAGCACAGAGTTCTATGCACCAAATCTGTAATTAAGAGCTTAAAATGTATAGCTTCTCAGCAGAGCCCTTCAATATTACTCTCACTGCATATTTAGAGATCACTTCCTTCCCCTCCAACTTTGACATCTGAAATGGGCATATAAAAGACACATTGCATTTGAAAAAGAAGTATTTTAAAAATTAGAAACCTGAGCGACCCAACTGCAGAAATTCCCATCTCCTGAACTATTTACTGAAACATGTCAAAACTGCATTGTTTGTACCAACTCACAGAGTACCATTTGGGGTTCTACTATCCTGAAGAACAGAAATAAAGGGTCTGCATTTGAACAATAGGTTTTATGAGAGCATCAGTTACTCATTCATCATAGGCATGTAAGTTTTCTGGGAGCATCAGTTACGCATTCATCATAGGCATGTAAGTTTTCTTTTTGTGAATCTTAGCATGGACGCTGCTGCTGCTGCTATTGACTCTGTGTGTGAAGTTGCATAAAGCTTTACTTGCACAGAGATGCAACCAAAAAGTCTCATGGCTATATCTTCCCTCCCCCTCTACAGACAACAAATATTTGGGAGAGAGAAATGTATCTGCAAACACAAATGCAGGGCTAGAAACAGAAGCAGTAATGAGGCAAATTATCCTTCATGCATATTGCGAAGGTGAGGTGACAGTCTTAGATATAAACTGGTTGCTCTTGCGCAGTTAACAGTCTGTACATAGCAGCTGGCATGGTCTTCATATGAATCTAGAAGGTAATAAGATGTGTTAATCAATACTCCTATTAGGCATGCTACCAAACAAGAGTGTCCATAGTCTAGGGAGCACTAGGGAGGAAACTAGCTGAGGTAACATAGGACAGAAGGAAAAGCCTGAGAAGTTTCATATCCATATTAAGGTCTGGGGAAAAGGGATTCTCTAAGGTGTTGAGTATCTACCAACCATCTCAATTTTACTAGAAGTTGTGGACACTTCAATAATAAGAAAAACCTTGGTGGTTCTTATTCTCACTTCTAGTATTTATGTTTGAACAATAACAACCCAAAAGAGGCAATGATGATGAAATATGCAATACTATCTAGGCATAATGCTTGCTCCTACCTCACCAACAGCATTTGAGAGAATGCGAACAATTTTTTCATGAGGTGTTGCTACAACACTCTGCCCGTTGATTTCAATGATACAATGACCAACTCGCACTCCTCCTCACTCTGCTATACCTCCTCTCATAAGGCTACAGATCTGGAAGGGAAAGGACAAAATTATCACAGTTTTGACGTGGAACAGAGGCTTTTGACCACAAGCAATAATTCGATATTTACTGATTTAAGTTCAGTATTTATTTTTGCAACAAAGTCCAAAATGTAGTGGATCACTGATTCAAAGTAACATTTATTAGCAATTGAGTACTACACATTCTCTTCCAAAATAAACCATCCACAAAAAACTATCTGTATTATTCTTGTTACTTCATTATTTGAAAATTTAGGAGTGTATGAAGACTCATAGTTTACAAAAAGTTCAAGGTGCATAAGCCTTGCATTAAGAGACAGACTTTCTTTTGAGACCATATACAATGGTTCAGTCAGAGATACAAATACTACAGACTGAAAGCAGCCTAAACCATTGCTTTTACTCCTCTGATTGATTCTAAAGCTATAAAATAAAGTTTCTTTTCCTACTTTTGTCTGGGAAAGAAAGATGAATAACTTTAACCAGTTCAGCTTTGATATCCTAGACTCTGCAGCAGTAAAGGAAAAAATACAATTCATTACATATGTAAACTTTACCATATGTAAAAGCATCACCAGATGGTCTGGAAGCTACTTACAATCCCATTCTGTACACTGAAGCCTAACTGGTATCTGAGGTCAGGTCTCCTGATCAAGACCATGGTTACTGGAGGACATCTAACTACATTCAGTTTAATTTGGGCTTGGTTTTTCAAACCCTGAAAAAAAAAACAATCACCATGAAAACTGCTGACAAAGATGGGGTGCAGCAATTTAACATGAGCACTAGGAAAAACAATACCTAGAATGTTAACATGGGAATAGTCCTGAATAAGCAGTTCTTTGAATATATCATTATGAAACAGAATTCCTGAATACCAGACACAGGCAACAGGATGCTCTGAATTGAATGATGCAGTATAAAACTCTTCTTGTAAAGAAGCTCATATGGTTGTTTTAAATCTAGCTTCCTGTTGGCAATTTCTTCATTTGAGAACACAAATTATTGTTCTAAATGAAGCAAAGGAAATAAAAAGCAGGTCTATGCAGTTGACCAGAAAACCGCCAAACATTCTGGCTGGGAAATGAAATTTGAAATATGCAGTTAAGATAGATAGCTATAAATAAGTGGCTTTCCTGGTGTAGTTATATTTAATTTTGTAATGCAAACATAAAGTCTGTGTATTAAGCAATACTCGCATTTACATTATCCCTCCCTTCTAAACTGGATTTATCACATTCACCATTAAATCTTTGCTACCAGAAGAACTAAATGAAAAAGGAAAACCCAAACATAAAAGTGGAGATAATTGTAGAGTCTGACCATTACACATATTCAAGAGTTCAGAGCTGTTTTTCATAGATAAATCCAACTCCAGTGTTAGATTCCTTTTTTTTCTATACAACATATAGATTTGAACAGACATGAGTCTTAAATGTTGCATTTACACACATTTAGCCTTCAATAAGCAGAACACATATGGGAAAGAGATGCTATGTAGAGAGTGCAGTAACTTCAACCTTCAATCATGTTACCATTTATCAATTCCAACACCTGCTTTTGAATTTCTTTCATATGCACAAAGTCAAATATGGGTCCCATTGAAAACAGTGGGTTGTCTGCGGTGGATTTAATTTAGAAAAATAACTCCTATTACAGCTAAGGTAATATACTGATGTCTCTACATGAAGTTTATTATGGCTGATTTTGTTGAGTCTAACTCTAGACTTGGTACTGACTGGAGACTGACATTCTGCTGGGATGAAAAGTCAATGCTGTCTGGACATGACAGTTGCACACTCCCTGAATCTGTTTCTGATAGTAGTTAGCACCAGGTGCTTCTGAAAAAGACATAATTAGCATAATACAATTAGGGAATAGCTATCACATATGGAAAGTTTCTTCATAGATCTGTCAGTTTTTAAATGGTTTATGCCTTCAGGCATCCATGTGCTCTGGTGTCAGGTACTCCATGGGCTGCAGGAGGACAGCCTGCCTCACCATGGTCTTCATCACAGGCTGCAGGGGAATCTCTGCACCCAGAGCACCTCCCACCCCTCCTTCACTGACTTCAGTGTCTGCAGAGTTGTTTCTCTCACATGTTCTCACTCTTCTGACTGCTGCAGTTGCTGTTGCAAAGAAACTTTTTCCCTTCTTAAATATGTTATCACAGAGGCACTGTCACCATTGCTGAAGGGCTCAGCCTTGGCCAGTGATGGGTCCGTCTTAGAGCTGACTGGCATTGGCTCTACTGGACATAGGGAAATCTTCTAACAGCTTCTCACTCTAGCCCCCCTGTAGCCCCCTGCCACTCCAAAACCCCTGCCATGCAAAACCAATACAACCACAGCGGTGTTAATTGTCCCAATGAAAGCATATGTTTTGTGTATTGATGTGTTGGCAGGATGAAGAGTTGAGAATTCAAATGGTTGCTTCTGCTTCAGGGCATGGCAAGAGGAATTTGCTATTTGACCTATAACTATCTTGGGTGGATTACAGAAGCAGGCCTGTGAAAACCTCATGAAGTTTAAATAGTATATTTCTTGTTATATTACTTGTGGGAGCCCCTGGTGGTCTAGAGGGTAAAGGCACTGCACTGTCACTGCAGAGACCTGGGTTCGATTCCCGGTCGGGGCCACTCCCCGGGCAGATGGAGCTCGTTAGCCCTGTAAGGCAATCCATCTACGTCCTGAGGACCTCGCTGCCACCGTCCAAGCTCGCTTGGCCCGGGCAGATGAACCTTAGGATTAAAGGGTGGGCTCAGTTCCGCGCACACTGTGTCTCACCTAAAAAATCCAATGCGTAGGATGGAAGGTGTAAAGACCTTCCCCGGTTCTTCGTTCGCAAAGACTGGCCATTACACTTTACATATTACTTGTCAGTGCATGGTGCTTACATTTTCAGAAACCAGAATATCAGATCTTTATAGCGAATTTTTTATTTCAAACATTAAGAAAGGAATCCATGGGCAACAAAGAGAGAGTTATTTTGCGAATTTCTAAACATTTTTTTACTGCAGAACACCACTACTCAGCAGAGACATAGAAATATTTCTATAGTCATATATAACATTACATTGCATGTTTACATGCTACAATATACAGCAGTTCTGTGGTGATTGCCTATTTCAATAGGTAACCCAGAAGACAATTTAGCTGAATTTCCAACGCTCTCTAAGGTTGCATCTTTCCCCCTCCGGAAACTGTGATGTTCAAATACCCCTTCTCTTGTATGTTGCATCTACCCCAGAGGCTCTTCATTTCCAGTTGACTTGCTGGCTTTTTGCATTTATATACTCTCATATCAATTACAAGGAAGTTCTTCCAAATAAAGAAATCCCACCATTTAGCCAAGTTCAAAGAAACATAATACTTTCCAATACACTCAAGTTGTTTCTACAGAAAATAAAAAGGCTTACCTTTTCTTTTAAATTCAAAGTTTAGAAAAATTGTCAAATATATTTTGAAAAAACAAGCTTTTTTTAAAAAATTACTCTGTTCTCTAGAAACTAGTTCACAGGAATAATTTAAATGGCTAAAATTGCACCAATTCAGATTTTAGGCCCCTGTGTCTCACACTGTCCTATGAAGTTTAGGTGCCTCTAGAGAGTAACAGACATCTTCCTTTTGGATCTAAATATTTCCTTGGGGCCTGAAGTCCTGCATAGCTCCCTACTTAGGGATCAGAAAATAGGTAAAACAGAATTTTCCCTCTACTTTAAGGTCATCAAAAGGAAACTGCTATAAAATGCACAAGATCAGAGTTAACAAACAACAACTAGTTCTATATTCTTTGCCCTCCCACTACTCCAATAAAGTTTTTAAAACATGTAATATCCAGGTATATTCTCTGTACCTTTATAATGCTCTGGCATGTTGAGAGTGGTAAGCCAACCAAACTGGTCCCATTAATTGACATGATCTGGTCCCCTATATTTAGTTTCCCAGACTTCTCTGCTGGTCCTCCGTGCATCATGTTGGCTATGATAACTGTAGGCAAAATGGATCCCCAGCCAGATTCCACAATCACTACACCTAGAATTTCTCCCTTTTGCTTTTCAACGTAAACCTGAATCATAAGAAAGAGAGTTTCAAACAAAAGGTTTTTTCTCATTTATGGAACTGATGATCCCACCCCCATATGTTTTCATATAAACAAACATGGGCTTTTAATTTGCAAAATGCATTTCTTATTCAAAGGCAAAACACAATAGGGTATATAGTTTAACACAGTTTAGATGTCTTTAATCAGCAAATAAGGTTAAAACTAGAGATTTTGTTTAATTCAAAATCCCCTCTAAATAGAACTCATCTGTTCATACAGCTGGAGGGAGCTGGTATAGAAGAAACCCTGGCATGATGGACTTTGGTGGACAGAACTAAGTCAGGGAGGGATTTAAAGCAATTGTGACTGTGTTTTCAGAAGCAATTACCCGTGTGTTACATTGTGACACTACTTCATCTTTATTAATAAAACCAGTATCAAATATATAGCCTTTTTAAATCCAGGGTCAACCACTCTTATCAGTCTTAATGCCTCCAAAAATTTTATGCTGTCTACTTTATATTCACTTCACTGATGCAATGTCTCAAAGGGGAAAATTGTTTGGTAAAAAGAAGGCACAGAGACATTAAATCATTCAGCTATTGACAAATTTAGGGTTCACTGCTTCTTCTTAAAATAGAATTGACCACAGAATAAACCCACTGGGGAGGACAGAAATTACGTCAGTGAGGTTATTTATTGGAAGCACTAATAGCTTTCTAGTTGTTGACAGTACAGGCCTGAACTCAGGATACATGTACTTAATGGTGCCATGGGAAAAAAAAAAAAAAAAAAAGCAGAGACGTACGTCTTTGCAGTTTTCAGATTTGGAAAAATGAATCAGGTCATCATTGTACATGTCCTGGGTATTGAGCAAGTTATTATATTCCTTCTGGCTTAGATCTTCTGGATTGATTCCATTTGCCCTCAGAAATTCCTGGTAGGCCACGCTAAATGCTTGACCTATAGACTGTGCAATCAACTGTGCCTGTAGTAATACCCAAAGAAGAAAAGAAGAACATCAGACATTCCAATGGTTTCATTGATTGACAAGTTCTCTGTTATAAACATGTTGCAAAATGGTTGATGCCTACAAGATAAGGAAATGTAATAAATTTTTTAAAAATTAACCTAAAGTAATAATTTAAAAAGTAAAACAGAACACTGGGATAGTCATCCATGCAGTGAACTCAGATGAGCAAGTAACTACACATAAGAAACACAAGTAAAACCTTCCTTTCACAGATAACTACTGCTAACATAAAGGTATACCCATTGCATTACTTGAAACTGAGACTCCAGAGGGAGAACTTGAGCTCTCACCTGTGCTAGTTTTCACTTCTGGCACAAAGGCAAGCTGTCAATAAAAAATTAAAACATCTTCTAGAAAACACACAATAGAATTTTAAAACGTAATGAGAAGGCCTTTAAAAGAAGGCAAAAGTATCTTGGACTGCATTAGGAAGAGTATTGAGAGCAGGTTGAGGGAGGTGATCCTTCCTCTCTACTCAGCACTGGTGAGGCCGCACCTGGAGTCCTGTGTCCAGTTCTGGGCTCCCCAGTACAAGAGAGATATGGACATAATGGAGAGAGTCCAGAGAAGGACCAAAAAGATGATGATTCAGGGACTGGAACATCTGACATAGGTGGAGAGGCTGAGACCTGGGACTGTCCATCCTAGAGAAGAGAAGGTTCGTAAGGGATCTCATCAATATATATAGTTGATGAGAGAGCGTAAAGAAGATGGAACCAGGCTCTTTGCAGTGGTGCCTGGTGACAGGACAAGAAGTAATGGAAACACAGAAAATTCCACTTAAACGTAAGAACAAACTTTTCTACTGTGAGGATGTGGTTGAATACAGAAACAGATTGCCCAGAGAGGTCTCCTTACAGATACTCAAAACACAACTGGGCACTTGTTCTAGTGGACCTTGCTTGAGCAGAGGGGATTCAACTAGACAGTCTGTAGAGGTGCTGTCTCAACTATGCTATGATGCTATGGTATTTCCTACATTTCCTTCATGTCCATACTTTTTGCCTTTAAAATTCTCACAACCTTGTTTGAAGTTACTGTCAGATAAAATATGGAAAGGGTAGAAACAACTGGCCCATTGAGCAGATCTAACCCTTAATGTGACTGGAAGTGGTCCACGATCACAGAATCATTCAGGTTGGAAGGGACCTCAGAGGGTCTCTAGTCCAACCTCCTGTTTAAAGAAATCAACTATGAGGTCAGACCAGGTTGCTCAGGGTTTTTTGTCAGGTATTGAAAATCTTCAAGGACAGTCTATATAACTTCTCTGGGCAGCCTGTTCCAATGCTTGACAGTCCTTATGGTGAAAGTTTTTCCTTGTATCCAGTCTGAACCTTTCTTGTCTCAATACATGCCCGATAGCTCTCATACTCCCACCATGCACCACTGTGAGGACCCTGGTTCCATCTTCACAGAATCCCACTGAACATGCTGAGTTGGAAGGGACCCACAAGGATCATCAAGTCCAACTCCTAGACCTGCACAGGACCATTCCCAAGAGTCACACCATGTGCCTGAAAGTATCGTCCAAATGCTTCTTGAACTCTGTCAGGCCTGGTGCAATGACCACTTCCCTGGGGAGCCTGTTCCAGCACCCAACCACCCTCTGGGTGAAGAACCTTTTTTTAATATCTGATCTAATATCTAATCTAAACGTTCCTCGACATAACTTTAGGCCATTCCCTTGGGTTCTCTGGTCTCCCCTCAGTCTCATCTTCTCCAGGTTGAACAGACTGAGTGACCTCAGCTGCTCCTCATACGGCTTCCTCTCAAGGCCCACACCATCTTCGTTGCCCTCCTTTGGACTCTCTCTAATAGCCTAATGTCTTTCCTATATTGCCCTCCTGGCTGCCATGGCACTGCTGACTCGTCCAACTTGCCGTTGACCAGGACCCCCAGGTCTCTTTCCGTTGCACTGCTTTCTAACATCTCGTTCCCCAGTCTGTCCATACATCCGAGGTTGCCCCATCCCAGGTGCATAATCTGGCCCTGTCCCTTGTTGAACTTCCTATGGTTGGTGATTGCCCAGCCCTCTAATTTGTCAAGGTCTCTCTGCAGGGCCTCCCTGCAGGGACTCCCTGCCTTCAGGGGACTCAACAGTTCCTCTGAGCTTTGCATCTCCTGCAAACTTGCTTAGTATCCCTTCCAGTCCTGCATCCAAGTGATTTATAAAGGTGTTGAAGAGCATGAGGCCTAAGATGGAGCTCTGTGGAACCCCACTAGTGACAGGTCGCCAGTCTGATGTTACCCCATTCACTATTACTCTCTGTGCTTGACCCGCAAGCCAATTGCTCACCCACCTTGTGATGTGTTTATCCAGCTGTGGGTTGGACATTTTGTCCAGAAGGATCCTATAAGAGACAGCATCAAAAGTTTTACTGAAGTCCCAAAAGATTATATCAACTGGCTCGGATATTGGAAGGTTGCTGATAGGGCCCCCTGAAACCTTCTCTTCTCCAGGCTGAACAAGCCCTGTTGCCTCAGTCTCTCCTCATAGGGCAAGTACTCCAGTCCCCTGATCATCTCGATGACCTTCTGATGAACTTACTGCAGTTTGTTGATGCATTTCTTGAATTAATGGGGGATGGGGGGATTTGTGCAGAATATTCTACATGTGGTCTAACAAGTGTTAAGTTGAGAGGAAGAATTATTTCCTGCAATTTACAACTTATGCTCCTTTTAATCCAACCCAGGATGCTGTTGATCTTCTTTGCTGACAGGGCGTACTGCTGGCTCATGTTCAACATTGCTGTCTTCCAAGGCTCCCAGGGCCTTTTCAGCAGAGTTGAAAAGTCCCAACCTGTTTTGTTGCCAGGGTTTCTTCCTCCCTAGATGCAGGACTTGTCATTGGTCCTTGTTGAATTTCATGAATGAAGTTCAGTGGGCTTCCAACCCACTCCACCTAGTCTGTATGGCTCTCTCCTATGCCTATGACTTGCTCTTGACTTCTCTGCTTCTAATGCTACTGAATGCTCCATAGCTTTCATTCACTCACTGCACTCTGTGAGCTATTCTAGTGACTGAACAAAAGGGAATATTGCACCCATTTTTAAAAAAGGCAGTTGATTCCCTAGAGGCAAGGGATGCCTGCCATCTAGATGGGCCTTGACGGGCTTGAGGAGTAGACCTGTGCTAACCTCACAAAGTTCAACAAGGCCAAGTGTCAGGATCTGCACCTGAGTTGGAGCAATCCCTATATCAATACAGACTGGGGCATGGCAAGATTGAGAGCAGCCCTGCGGAGAAGGACTTGGGGATACTGGTTGGATGAGAAATTGGACGTGAATCAGCAATGTGTGCTTGCAACCCAGAAAGCCAATCGTGTCCTGGGCTGCATCAAAAGCAGTGTGACCAGCAGGTCGAGGGAGGTGATTCTGTCCCTCTACTGTGCCCTCATGAGACTCCACCTGGAGTGCTGCATCCAGCTCTGGGGGCCCCAAGATAAGAAGGAGGTGGACCCATTAGAGCGGGTCCAGAGGAGGGCCACCAAGATGATCAGAAGGCTGAAACACTTCTCCTATGAAGAAAGGTTGAGAGAGTTGGGATTGTTCACTCTGGAGAAGGCACTGGAGAGACCTTATTGTGGCCTTTCAGTATAGAAAGGGGGCTTATAAGAAAGACAGAGGGAGATGTTTTTACCAGGACTTGTAGTGACGGGGCAGGGGGCAACCGTTTTAAACTGAGAGAGGGTAGGTTTAAATTAGATATAAGGAAGAATTTGTTTTATTATGAGGGTGGTGAGACGTTAGAACAGGTTGCCCAGAGAAGTTGTGATCCAAGATGCCTGTGATCCAAATGGTAATGGAATCTGACAACATGCTATAAAACAAAGCTTTTCTGAGGCAGTAGGAAATATGAGCAACAACCCGTTCATATGGTGACTCACTCGATCCCCAATAGCAAACACAGGATCATAAGCGATGCCATGGCTCTGGTGGACTGCCAGGGACACTTTTTGTCTGTGTCCTCTGGCAGCAACAGCCAATTGTACAAATGCCTTTTGAATGTGGGTAAGAGTCGGGTTGCCCCATGGGTCCACCAGAGGTACTGTGTGTAAGAGTAAACACCCTTTCCCGGAACATTTTGCTACCAAGGAGTCTATTATTTTGCTTCGGAAAGGCTTCCCTGCCACTTTCTCAAAGCAATGCTGTTGTCTCCCCCCCCCCCCCTCCCCATTCCAGAAGTTCACTCTCTGATATGTGAGGAGACAGCAGATGCCACAGGGCTTCACATCCAGTGCGGAGAGAGGGTTGAGCAGAGATAATGAAACTCAAAGAAGAAACAAGAGCCTTGCCTTTCTCAGCCCCAGTGCTCCTTTGCAGCCTGGGGCAGGTTTCCTTTATAAGCTTTTAGCATTCTTGTCTACCGAATGAAGCCTTTTTGGATTCTTTCCACTGCCATGGCATTTTTGGGGGGACCTGTGTGTATCTTACGACACACTGTGATTTCACAGAAGTATACCATATGTGAATAATGCAGGTGACATCTTACCTACACTGCTGATATCAGTCAGGGGCAGGTGTTGGTGGTATGTCTATGCTGCCGATAATGGTCAAGGGGCAGGGTGTCGGTAGGCAGGGTGTCAGTGTCCCATCATTGGAAGTGTTCAAAGTCAGGTTGGAAGGGGCTCTGAGCAAGCTCATCTAGTGAAAGACGTCCTTGCCCATGGCAGGGGGGTTGGACTAGATGGTTTTTAAAGGTCCCTTCCAACCCAAACCAATCTATGATTCTATGATTCTAGCTTCTACCACCTTCTACTGGTGGTAGAGGCAGGAATGGGTAGAAAAAAAAAAAAAAACAAAAAAAAAAAAGGCATGTAAAGGGAAAGCTCTGATCTCTGTGCCAGGCAAGGAAGCAGCTGAAAAGAGTGGAATCTGCTGTGAGGTGATCAAGGTAAACTTGGAATGATTTACATATTGTTTACAAGTGGAAAGCAACATGGCATGAGCATAGAGCTGATGGGAGCAGTGCAGGAAACTGAGAGTGGAACAGTGCTGAGTGCAGGAAGCACTGGGGAGCGTAGGGGTGCTGGTCACAGTGCGGAATGAAACTGCCCTCTGGTGTGTAGCTCTGGTTAGGGGGAAGGGGAGGCAAAGAGGGTGGGAAGACTCAATAGTCTACAGTGTGGGGGTGTGCTGGAGATGTGGGAACAGAGCTAAGCTGTGTTTTCACGTGCAGTCCAATTCAGGTCCCAGTAAGGAAAAGGTTCCCAATCCCAACTGCTTGCATCATATCTCCTCAAGCTAGCTCTAAACCTGTTGATGACGAAAACATGATTGCTGGCATTCATTGAAAAGTTCAACAGCACACAGAGTCTGGACTTCCATTATTTTTCAGACTTTCAAATCAAAACAATTTGATGGCAAGAACACTCATGCTAATACAGCCCAGTAGGGGTTTGGCCTTCCTTGTCACAAGGGTACACTGCTGCCTCATGGGCAACTTGTTGTCCATTAAGACCCCCAGATCCTTTTCCTGATGTTCCTCTCTGCCCATTTCTCCAGAATGTTGAGGTCTCTCTGAATGGCAGCACACTAGTCTGGCGTATCAGCCACTCTTCCCAGTTTTGTAGCATCTACAAACTTGTGGAGGGTACGCTCTGTCCTGTCGCCTAGGTCGTTAATGAAGATGTTAAACAGTATTGGAGCCAACATCAACCTCTTGGCCACATCGCTGTTAATCGACCTCCAGATAGACTTTGTGATGCTGATCACAACCCTTTGAGCCTGTCCCTTCAGACAGTTTCCAGCCCACCCAAATGTCCACTTATCTAGTCAGTGCTTCATCCGTTTGTCTATGAGGATGTTATGGGAGACGTTATCGAAAACCTTACTAAAGTCAAGATAAGCCACAGTCACTGCTCTCCCCTCCTCCACCCAAGCCAGTCACCTCATTGTAGAAGGCCATCACATTGGTC
>NW_020956257.1:13352-16647 GCF_003031625.1 Empidonax traillii | reverse complement strand
ACAGTTTCCAGCCCACCCAAATGTCCACTTATCTAGTCAGTGCTTCATCCGTTTGTCTATGAGGATGTTATGGGAGACGTTATCGAAAACCTTACTAAAGTCAAGATAAGCCACAGTCACTGCTCTCCCCTCCTCCACCCAAGCCAGTCACCTCATTGTAGAAGGCCATCACATTGGTCAGACGTGAGTTCCCCTTCATAAATGCGCGCTGGCTACTCCCGATCACCTTCTTGCCCTTCATGGGCCTGGAAATGGTCTCCGGGATTAGTTGTTCCATCACCTTCCCAGAGATCGAGATGAGGCTGAACAGGCCTGTGGTTCCCTGGATCCTCGTTCTCGCTCTACTTGAAGATAGGAGTGACATTTGCTTTCCTCCAGTCCTCAGGAACCTCTCCCAATTGCCATGACCTTCCAAAGATAATCGAGAGTGGCCCTGCAGTGACATCAGCCAGCTCCCTTGGCACTCATGGGTGCATCCCATCAGGGCCCATGGACTTGTGTTTGTCCAGTTTGTTTAAATATTCCTTAACCTGATCCTCCTCTGCCGATGGCAAGCTGGCCTTGCCCTAAACTTTCCCACTCGTTTCAGGGACATGGGATTCCCAAAGGCAAATCTTACCAGTAAAGACCAAGGCAAAGAAGGCATTGAGTACTTCAGCCTTCTCAATGTCCTTTGTGACCAGGTCCCCATTCCCATTCAGCAGAGGGCCCACATTTTCCCTAGTCTTTCTTTTGCTGCTGATGTACCTGTAGAAACCTTTCTTGTTGCCTTTCACGTCCCTCACCAGATTCATCTCCTAACCCCATCCCCGCACACTTGGATAGTGTCTCTATATTCCTCCCGGGTCACTTTTCCCTGCTTCCACCACCTGTATGCTTCCTTTCTATGCTTGAGTTTAGTCAGGAGCTCTTTGTTCATCCATGCAGTCCTCCTGCTGCCTTTGCTTGAATTCCTGCTCTTTGGGATGGACTGTTCTTAAGCTTGGAGGAAGTGATCCTGGAAAATCAGCCAGTTCTCTTGGACCTCTCTTCTCCCCAGGACCATCTCCCATTGGATGCTTCCATGCGTATTCCTGAACAGGCCAAAGCCTGCTCTTCTGAATTCCAGGGTTGTGGTATTGCTAAATTCCTTGTTTGCCTTCTCCCGGGATCCTGAACTCTGCCATCTCATGGTCACTGCAGCCAAGGCTGCCCCCAACCTTCACATCCCTGACCAGTTCTTCCTTGTTTGTAAGTATGAGGTCGAGGAGAGCACCTCTACGTCAGCTCCTCAATCACCGGTGTCAGGAAATTGTCGTCTATGCACGCCAGAAACCTCCTTGATTGCTTGTGGCCTGCTTGCGTTGTCCCTCCAACAGATATTGGGGTGATTCCATTCCCCTATGAGGACCAGAGCCTGCGAACGTGAGGTTTCTTCCGGTTGTCTCTAGAAGGTCTCACCTACTTCTCCCTGATCAGGCAGTCTATAGCAGACACCCACCACAGTGTTGTCCACATTGGTCTGCCCCCTAATCATGACCCATAAGCTCTCAGCTGGCTCATCACCCATCCCTACTCAGGGCTCCATGCATTCCTGCTGCTCTCTCACAATAAAGGGCAACTCCCCCTCCTCGCCTTCCTGGCCTGTCCTTCCTAAAGAGCCTATATGCATCCACTGCAGCACTCCAGTCACGTGAGCCATTCCACCATGTCTCCGTGATCCCAAAGAGTTCATAAGCCTGTAACTGCACACAGAACTCTAATTCCTCCTGTTTGTTCCCCATACTGTGTGCATTAGTGTACAGACACTTTAGGGAGGCATCCAGCTGTGATGATTTCCCAGTTCTGTCTGGTAGGCACTTTCTGTTTCATGTGGATACCCTTGGCGTGGGCCCCCTTCGGCCCCGTTTTGTTGATTACAAGGTCCCTTCTGTTCCCATTACCCCACACACTTTGCTTGCCAACCTGGTCCACCCCTTCCTCGGGTGACTGTTGATCACTCTCGCCCTTTCCTGTCCTTCCTAGTTTACCCCGGGCTGGCCAGTCTATTGGCAAAAAAGCTTTTGTCCCATTATTCAGGTGGATCCCATCTCTTCCAAGGAATCTTCGATCCTCAAAGAGGGTCCCATGGTCATAAAAACTAAAGCCCTGTTGCTGACACCAGCTTTGCAACCTATCGTTGAACTGCAGGATCTGTCCAGTCCTCCTCAAGCCCTTGCCCCTCACCAGCAGGATAGGGGAGAACACCACCTGGGCCTCCATGCCCTTGACCATTGTCCCCAGAACCACGTAGTCCCACTTGATACTTTCCAGGTCACCCCTGGCAGTGTCATTGGTGCCCATATGGAAGAGCAGCAGGGGGTAATAGAGCCTGTCAAGCCTCGACTCTCTTGCGACAGCATCCTGGATCCAAGCCCCCAGCAAGCAACAAACCTTGTTAGATGACAGGTCAGGTTGGCAGATGGGGATCTCCATCCCCTGCAGCAGGGAGTCTCCCACTACTACTGCTCGCCGCTTCCTCCTGTTTTTCCTGCATGTCTCGTGTCCAACTGGCTTGAGTGCTTTGTTGGACAAAGCTCACAGGCCCTTGTCAGCTATGAGGGCACTGACTCTGTCCTGTGATTGCAAATTCTGAGGTGGAGCAGGAGCCTTCTCCCCGGCAGGCAGAAGTCACGAGCTTCCAGCCTTTGCCATCACAAAAGTCTCAGAGATCTGGTTGACCTCTTTCTTGCCATCTCTGATGCTGTGCAGTCTTTTGACCTGCTCCTGCAGCTTCTTAACTGGACGACACAGATCCTCAATGAGCACACAACTTCTGTTGACCAGAAGACTGTCTCCCCAATGCCCCGGCCTCGGCAAGAGGTCCCAGGCACCCCCTGCAGAGTTGCATTCTCCTTCTGGAGCCCTGTCCGGGTCAAAACCTCTGACGTTACAGGGTCAGTTGTTCCAATGGTTGCTGGGGACCATACCCTGTGGTGTATCATAGAACCATAGAATTATTAAGGTTGGAAAAGACCTCTAAGATCATTGAGTCCAACCATTAACCGAGCACTGTCAAGTCCACCTACACCTACACCTTTTTTGAACACTTCCACCACTTCCCTGGGCAGCCTGTTCCAATGCTCGACTGTAGGAGGTGGGACCGGCCAAAGCCTGCAGAGAATCAAGCTTCTGGCAACAACAGCTGCCCGGAACTGCCTGGGGGCCAGCTACAAGGGGTCAGGCCGGCCCCAGTCTTACAGACCTCTGCAGGACTTCCCTCTCCTGGGCCCCCAAAGACCCTCCTTCCCTTCTTCCCCTAGCTATCCCTTCCCCC
>NW_020956257.1:0-8767 GCF_003031625.1 Empidonax traillii | reverse complement strand
CTGAATGAATAAACATATCCTCCTAACCTACCGTTCTAAATCCCCTTATCAAAACCCCATGGGATTCGTTGTCCCTGGCAAGAACCCACCCTTTCACCAGAACCTTCTGTATTTCCCTGCATATAAGCTGTCTTCTTGAGTAATAAACTGCCATTTTGTGGGTCACATATTGTGTGTGTGTGTGCCCGTTTCCTATACAAAATGCGCCCTGGGCCTGACTGCGTGGGCACAGCCCCCCCCCACGCGCACTCGACCACTCTTTCAGTGAAGAAATTTTTCCTAATATCCAAGCTAAACGTCCCCCGGTGCAACTTGAGGTCGTTTCTTCTTGTCCTATTGCTTGTTACGTGGGAGAAGAGATTGACCCCCCCGTCTACAACCTCCTTTCTGGTAATTGTAGAGAGCAATAAGGTCTCCCCTGACCCTCCTTTTCTCCAGACTAAACAACCCCAGTTCCCTCAGCCACTCCTCATAAGACTTGCGCCCCAGAGCCTTCACCAGCTTCGTTACCCTTCTTTGGACGCACTCCTGCAACGCAATGCCTGTCTTGTAGTGAGGGGCCCAGAACTGGACACAGCATTCGAGGTCCAACCTAACCAGTATCACCACCATTGCTGAGGAGGTATATTCTGTTCTGAGCAGAGTTGCTGGTCCCCTTCTTTGCATCGTTCTGTGCAAACTGCTGCATCTGATGGCTGTTTCTGCTGGCAGTGTTCTGCAGCACAGATTTAATTGAGGTTGGAAGGGACCTCTGGAAGTCTCTGGTCCAACCACCTGCTCAAAGTAGGGCCAACTTAGAACTGATTTCTCACGGCCTTTTCCAGTCATGTTTTGGATATGTCCCACAACCTCTCTGGGCCCTTGTTCCAGTGTCTGACCACGGTCGTGATGAAAAACAATTTCCTCCCATCTAATTGCAATTTCCATTGTTCCAACTTGTTCCAGTTGCTTCTCACCCTAACCCTGTGTGCCTCTGAGAAGCCTGGCTCTGCCTCCTTTACACCCTGCCACTAGCTAGCTGTAGACAGTAATAAGATCTCCCCCAAATCTTCCTCTTCTTAAGGCTGAACAAAACCAGCTCTCTCAGCCTTTCCTCATATGCCATGTGTGCCAGGGCCCTAATCATGCTGGTGGCCTTTGCTGGACTTGCTCCTGTTTGTCCACGTCTTTCTTGTACCGGGGGGCCCCAAACTGGACATGGTAGTCCCTTACGCAGTCCCACAAGTGCCAAAAAGAGGGGGAAGAATAATTTCCTTTGTCCTGCTGCTGCCCCTCTTGCTAATGCAGCCTAGCATGGGGCAGACCTTCTTTGACACAAGGGCTGACTAACCTCAGTATCTGGACAAATTACGGAGAAGATCATACTGAGGGGTTGACGGGAATAATTTCAGCTACTCTTTCTGAAACCCTTAATCATATCAAAAGTGAACGCTGACAAAGAATAATAGCTTAAAACACCCTAGGAAATTAATCTTCTTTTATGGATGCTCATTCTTACAGATCCTGAGCTGGTATATGTAAGCTGTGGGAACAGGGTTCTTTTAGAATCTGCTCCTCATCGTCTCTAGGAAAATATTACATTTACTTGAAAAAACCCAAGTTCTATAAATACTGAATTTGCAAGTAAAACACAAGTTCCATGGTGAAAAGAGAGAGCAAATTCTACTTTGATGAAATATTTTTATGCAATTAACAAACAAACCAAGTGGGATCATTGGCTATAGACTTTCAAGCCTGTCAAGATATGCTCACATTTTACCTCCTGGAAAAATCACAAGATAAAATCCTTGCATCCTCTGACTCAAAGACGTGGCAAATCATTTTGTATTGCCTTTTTCCATCTTCTGAGGCATGAGATGCTTCCACATTGTCCAGGGAATTTGATCGTGACATTCGTCTGAGAGCCATCATGACAACTATATCCCCTATATCTGCAGTGTAAGAAATGGTCCTCAGAGGACGATCCATCATAGTTTCCTGGAGGATAGAAAAAAATGGTATCAGATGCTATTTTAAGCAAATTTTTATTGCACTTTTGGTGTTTTATAAAGAGATTAATGGGAGTATGACAACTTTATTAAATAAATGTCTACTGTAGTGATAGGTAGAACTTCGGGAGAATTTGTGACGTAAAGCTAGAACTAGTCTCACTTAGGAAGACTGCAAAATGCCTGAGAACAGACGGGTTAGATATTTTTCCTTCCTTCTGCATTTCAGAGAAAGTCACAGGGAGAAGCTGTCAGCAAACTATCTCCCTGGTATGCACAGAGATAACATATTTGCAGACATGCACAAGGCCTCCTTGGGCCAGAGAGGATGGGGGAGGAGAGAGAGAAGATACAAAAAACCTTAGAGAGAGCAGGGTATTGCCTTCCCCCCCAGAGGCCCGGTGCACAGCATCGCTAAGAAATGATCCTTGTATCTGAATCAAACCTTTTTTTTAATCCTTCCACTGCCTTGGGATTCTTAGGAAGAATACCTACGTATGGTTTACCTTACACTACAAAAAGGAATTAAAGTGTCTTGTATGAAATTGAGTCCATCATCAGCAAATTTGCAGATGACACCAAGTTGGGAGGGAGTGTCGACCTGCCGGAAGGCAGGAGGGCTCTACAGAGGGATCTGGATAGACTGGAGAGATGGGCTGACTCCAATGGGATGAAGTTCAACAAGGCCAAGTGCCGGGTCCTGCACTTTGGCCACAACAACTCCATGCAGTGCTACAGGCTGGGCACAGAGTGGCTGGAGAGCAGTCAGGCAGAAAGGGACCTGGGGGTGCTGATCGACAGAAGGCTGAACATGAGCCAGCAGTGTGCCCAGGTGGCCAAGAAGGCCAATGGCATCCTGGCCTGCATCAAGAACAGTGTGGCCAGCAGGAGCAGGGAAGTGATCCTTCCCCTGTACTCTGCGTTGGTGAGGCCACACCTTGAGTATTGTGTTCAGCTCTGGGCCCCTCAGTTCAGGAAGGATAGTGAGGTGCTGGAGCGGGTCCAGAGAAGAGCAACGAGGTTGGTGAAGGGACTTGAGCACAAGTCCTATGAGGAGAGGCTGAGAGAGCTGGGGTTGTTTAGTCTGGAGAAGAGAAGGCTTAGAGGTGACCTCATCACTCTCTTCAACTACCTGAAGGGAGGTTATAGCCAGGTGGGGGTCGGTCTCTTCTCCCAGGCAACCAACAATAGGACAAGGGGACATGGGCTCAAACTCTGCCAGGGGAGGTTTAGGTTAGATGTTAGGAAGAAATTCTTTACAGAGAGGGTAATCAGGCATTGGAAGGGCCTACCCAGAGAGGTGGTAGATTCACCATCCCTGGAGGTTTTTAAAAAGAGATTGGATGTGGCCCTTAGTGCCATGATATAGTAATTGGAGTTGGATCAGGGGTTGGACTTGATGATCTTGGAGGTCTTTTCCAACCCAATCTATTCTATGATTCTATGATTCTATGATTCTATGATTCTATGATTCTATGATTCTATGAAAGGAGGTGCCAAGAGGAACCAACAGCCTCACTTTCAAAACCAACCAAACAAACAAACAGCACATTTTGAAAATGTGGAAAAGAACACAAAGACTTGGGTATTCGACCTGAATACACAACATACCAAGGACTAAGGACTTCAAATTATTTATCACAATGAAATACTTTAGACTTGTCTGGGGACAATTGGTACTTGTCATATTATGGTATTAGACAGCTTAAAATGCTGTATAATGTGAACAAAACTTTCTTATCTTTTGGGCTAACTGAAATTAGCATACTTGCCAAATCTGTCAGACAACTGATTAATTCCATGCATGACGTGGTTCTTGAGTATAGATTTCTGACCAGGAAGTCTTGGAGGAAACTATAAGAGCCAGCACTCTCCAGAGTGGGGGGTGCTGCTAAGCACAATCTTTAGTACTCTAAATGGTCCCCTGAGCAGGATAGGTTGCTGACACAGGATTTTTTCTGCTTCCTGTAATGCAATAGTGACTACAAACAACCCCTTTTCCCAATCAGAATATCTCTTTTCAGCATCTTTGAAACTCCTAGAATAGAATCCAATAGGGCGAGGGGGACCCTCAGGCTCCTTTTGCCACATATGGACTGATAAGCCATGGAAAGCAAAACCCCATTCAACAAGGAGAGGATCTCTTAGATGCGAAGGACCCAAAACTTGATGCATGCCAGCTTCAAAAGTTAATAATTTCAAGGCCTCACTCTGTAACAGAGTCCACTCCCATTTTGCTCTTTTACATATCAGATCGTACAAGGTCCATGCAATAATTGAAAAATCAGGAACATGTTTTCTCCAGAAGACCAATAGTCCCAACACTTGCTGCAATTACTTTTTGTTCTCTGGTATCTTTACTTGCTCCAACTAGGTTAATATTTCAGTAGGGATGCAAACAACACCTCCCTTCCACCAAATATCCAAGAATTAAACTTTAGGAGAGGGGTGTTGAATTTTGTCCTCTGGTATTTGTAAGCCCACACTCTCGAGGTGTTTAATAATGTGACTCTGAGTATTTCCTACTCTGCATCTGGACCTCCGATTAGTACATCATCGATGTATTGATAGATCCTTACTCCCTTGTCTATTGGGAGTATAGACAGTTCTTGGGCCAGGGCATAATGTGCCAGTGTGGGAGAGTGGCAATAACCTTGTGGTAATTGAGTAAATGCATATTGTATTCCCTCCCAAATGAAAGCAAAACATTCTCAGTCATTTTCCTGAAGTGGGACCGTAAAGAACATATCTTTAACATCAGTGGTGGCTAAAATCAGATGAGTTTGTGGCAATCAATTCAGCAATGTTAGGCACGGCTGCTGTCAAAGGTACTGTACTGGCATTTAATTTCCTGTAATCCACAGTCAGCCTCCATTTCCCCTTTGGTTATTTTATGGGCCATATAGGAGAGCTGCAAGGAGAATGAGTGGGAACAATTATCCCATCTTCTCCTAAGTCTGATATCACAGGGGAAACCCCTTCTCTGGCCCCCAAAGGCAAAGGATATGGTTTAACATTAATTATCTTTGAAGGAGGTGGGGGGGGGTGGGAGGCAGCTTGCGGGAGATGAAGTGATGAAAAATACAAACCAAAAGTCTACTGCCTGCCCTTGTCATCAGTCCAAGACTTGCCTTTTAAGATGTATAAGCCTAGCAAATTAACAGGGAACGGATCAATGACCATTAATGTTTCAGTGATGTTGACTGTGGGAATTAATGCAGGCCAAAGGTCTGGGAAAGAGCCAGACCTTAACAGTAGGCTTCGGGTTAAGCTGAGCACAGAGCAATTCATTACAGGAATGGAGCTGCTGCCCTGAAAGCCTGCCAGATCTCCAGGTAACAGCAGTAGCCAATCAAATGCTGCGGTCACAGGTTTTGCCTAATAAGGAAGTTTTACCTTATAAGGAATTTTTTCATGTTTGTGTGAAGTTATAAAAGGTTGCGTCCCGTCAAAAAAGTTATCTCAGCTCCCCTCTCTTATGGAGTCCATGCTCAGTTCCTCTCCCAGTTCTGAGATCATGACTTAATGTGTCATCAGTTGACTTCCCCTGGTAGCCAACATTTTACTTTAGCGGTTGGTTGTGGCTGCAGGTTACCAAATGTATCTGCCACTATGAGTCCCTTTTTATCAGGCGCAATGCCACATCGTACAGCATCATCGGTGTGCAAAGCACATATCTGTGGTCCTGTGTCAAGTAAGAAAGTCAGAGAGGTCCTATGGGGACCTATAGGAAAGGTTATCATCATGTCCCCAGACAAATTTTCTGTGAACCCTCTAAGGCTTCTCCATTGCCCATCCCCCGACTCACTTACTGGGGATGGCCTGAGGAGTTTTCCGACTCCTACTGGTTTAAATCAATCAGTGTCCCAACATGAAGAGCAGAAGGCACAGCCTTGGGGGAGCCTGTGGACAGGGAAGGGTTTGTCTTGGATGGAGACTTTGCTCAGTTTTCAATTAATACCTTCAAATTTGCATTAAACTGGGTGTCCATAAGGCTTTGGGGAATGCCCTTCCATATGCCTTTAATCCAGAGGATATGTCTTTCTCTTTTTGCTAGCGTTTGTTCCTTTTGATGTTGTGCTCCCCTGGGGAGGGGTTTTCTCACTTCCTTCTCCTGGTGAGCCTCAGCAGTACTTTGCCACTCAGCCCAGTGGATGGCAGTCTTAGACTCAGTTTTAGAGGTAATGGGTTAGGGGGTCCAAAACGCCTGCCATAATTAATCAATTCTTGGGCAACATCCCCCCACGTCCACATTTTTTTCCCTCGGTCTGCCTGAGGATATCTGATCAAGGGTGGAGTGTAGGGGTTAACAGAGGGTCTGTTAGCTCCCTGGAAGAAGAGATTGACTTGGCAAACTTTTGAGTGTATCCTTGAGGATAAGTAAGTCTTATACACAAGCTAATTAAAGAACAAAGACTGACTGTAAGTCCATAAGTTCGGTGTGTGAGAACCGCAGTCTTAACCTTGAACATCTCCAAGTATCTCACGATTACTGCCAAATGTATCAGTAATAATGAATAGCCAATTAAAATGTTGTTGCTTGCTTGCTACTTGCTTGCTGCTTGCTTGCTGCTTTTAAAAAATGATATAAAAAGGAGCTGAGATTAATAAAGCTGAAGCCTTTCTTATGTTGCCCTGAATCAGCCTTCTTGTGTGTTTTTATTGACATAAGAGCGACAGTGGAGTGTTTACTGTCATTAGCTAGAGCAGAGCAGATTTGATCCTGCAAGTTAATTCCCAGATTCTTTAATGATTCTGGGAGACCTCGTATTAGTGGGGTCAAGCGACCTGGATCCACTGGCATAGACATCAAGGAACCTTGATCAGGTTCCAGCATGCGCTGATGAATTAATTGGAGGCAAGCAGCCTTTTGGACGCCTTCAGTCAACTGATTCATAGAAGTTACTATGGCAATTGGATCACCTCTCTCCAGGGGACTCAGCCCCCCAGTCCAATAGGCGGGTCTTTGAGTGAGGAACCAGGGAGCTCTTTTATTACCTGTGGTTAAGATGAGTCCAGGTCCCCAATATCCCTCTGATTCTGTATCAGTTAGCATAATTCGGTCTCCTCCTGTAAGGGACACTCTCCACACATATTCTGCTCAGACTCTGAGTGCAACTATATTCCTTTTGTAATTTAGTCGATTCAGTAGGCATATAAGGTATTTCTTTGGTAATTATGCAAGGGAAAGAATCGTTTGTTTCCTCATATTGATATTCTGTTTTAATCAACAGCTGCAATTTTTTCATATCTAATTGGCCTAAACATTTTCCAGCCTCTTTTACATCTTGTTGAGGATATGAAGGCTCATTATGGACTCCTCTAGAATCCATCCTTTCCAAATGCTCAATGAGAGCTGTTCTGAGCCTTTCAGAGTAACGCAGCTCCTCTTCTAGTTGATCTCCTAGCACTTTCACTAAGTCTTGCAGAGACTTTGTGAAAGACTTAGTGGTTTCTGCATTTTTGGTGTTCCACTGTGATTTTTCTCTTATAGCAGCAGTCAAGGCTGCTCCCAGTACAGCACAAACGACAGATTTGCCTTTTTCTGGTCATGACCTTTTTTCAGCTCATAAACTAGTTATGCAGTTTGCTACTGCCTGCTCATTATCCCAATTTTCCGGTGCCCATTTCACCCCTGAGGGAGCAGGGTGACTATCAAATTTTTCAAGAAAGGACAACAACTTAAGGACACAACACACTATCTCTGACTTGGAGGTGTGGATAAAAGCCCCTATAGAAGGAACCCCACAACCCACAGAGGGCAACTTCACAACTTAATACGCAACTTAACGCATAGCCTCCTTCTTGGAGTTGTGGAATTATTTAACCCACAGAGGGAAACAAACATACCAGAACATACTTATTGTCAAAGGCACTTCAGGGTCAGAGATCATCACCCCACTTCTGACACCAGTTAATGTTAGGATCCGATTATTAAAAGATGCCTCTGCCCGAATGTGCTGGTTTAAAGGTAAACCGGCAGGAGAAATGAACCCAACTCAAAAGAGATTGAGTCAGAATTACAATTTAATAAAAGTAATACAATAAATACAATTGTACAGACGAACAATTGGTTTTAACCCACAAAAATCCAGATGTATAAACTGGCACACTGGGGCACGAACGGAATGAAGTTCACTGGCCCCCGTGCTGAACCCCACGTGGTCTCCTCGAGTCCAAAAATAAAAGGAGAGGAAAAACCTGTTGGTGCTAGTGATGGTCACAGTCTGGTCAAGAGTAGTGGTTGCAGTCCAGTTGAGACCGGTGGTTGCAGTCTCGTTGAGAGTGGTGATCACAGTCCGGTTGAGGTTCTGGTCCTCCTCTGGATCCCACGAGTGGTACCAGAAGTCCTAAGACCCCAAGGTTACATACATTCAGGTTCAGACAGGAATGCCCAGTACCTCCCCCAGGGCGGGGAGTTCCACAATGGGTGATTGTGAGTCGTGGGTGTGAGGACAGGAACATCCTCCTATCTCCCAGGCTTCTTAACACCCAGTTTATAGCCTGAGGGGTCAGGTGTGCTCTGGGCAGTTGCTTCAGATGGTCTATTGTTAAAAGTTTCTAGGAAATGACATAGAGGGTGTAGAATACACAGTCTGGGTTACACCCACACAGTGATGAACTGCTCTAACTAGGACACCGAACTAAAGTGCAAATGAGACTATACGCCAAAGTCAATAGTATGGTTTTATTTAACAGTAAATATTAGAGAGCGAGAGAGAGTGAGAGAGAGAGAGAGAGAGAGAGAGAGAGAGAGAGACAGGAAAGGGCGGGGGGGG
>NW_020956256.1:211349-215077 GCF_003031625.1 Empidonax traillii | reverse complement strand
TCAGCTGAGCCTTAGGATTAATTCAAGCTCAGAAATATTTCTTTGGCTCTTTACCAGCACGTAGATACACAAACTGCTGTATCTGCCTCAATGAGTCAAAGCGCTGTGGCCTCACTCCTGCTTTTCTGGACTCCACGGCAGAATTAGCCCACGAGTGCAGAAGGCCTTTGAGAGGCACAACACAGAGAGCCTTTCCCCACTCGTGCTTTTAACAAGCCATCTGCATTTGTTCACTTCACATGTCTTAAATCAAGAATGGTGGACGCCTCCAACAGGACCCACTTTACCTGGCTCTCTCCTTTCTTGTACTCTAGGGAACAATCCAGAAGGACAATGCGTGGATTCTTAATAAGGCGACGCATTCTGGGATGGGTCACATCTTTATTCACCATGATTCCCCGCAAAACACACGAGTCTTCACTAAAACCACCTGGAATCTGACAGACACAAGGAAGGGGGGAAATGGGAAGAGCCAGTTTAGTCTACAAAAACCTGTAGTTTCTCCTGAAACTGTCTCTCCCACGTACAGAAAAGGGAAAACTTCTCCCAGGTTATCATAGTGCATCCAAGTCATAATACAAATTTTAATTTTAAGAGCATGTTGACTTAAATTTCAAGTGGGAAGTTGTGGAAGAGCTTAAGAAACTTTCCACATCCTACTGCCTGGTTAACAAGTTTTTCCATCTTCCAAATGCAACTGAAATTATCTTTTTGACAAATATTCCAAAAGGGTTGAAATAACAGCCCCTGTTTGCAGTGTAAACCAGCAGGGCCGACAGCACTGACTGAAATATCTTAGAGGGTGGTTATGTCTGCAGACTGCAGAGAGGTAACACAAAATTCTTCCCACTGCACCCTACAGTCAGCTAGTTCAGAATAAGAAAGGCACACAGGGATAAGAAACAGTTCAGGACACACTCACCTTTTCTACTTTTGCATATTTTTTAATATCAATTTCCCTTCTGCCATTCTCTTCAAACTCCACGGTCTTAACGGCATCAAGAGCGATGCTACAGGCCAAGTCAGACCAGCGGTTTATTGCCTTGGTGTTTATCGCACTCTTTATTATTTTAAGCATCATCTCTTTGTTGTTCACATCCACTGGAGTGCTGGGACGAGGAAAAACCAAAGAGCAAACTGAGTATTACTCCAAGCTGTTTGTCCCTTTGAGTCCCTCTCCAGTTAAGTTATATTCTAACATAACTGGCTGAAGCAGCAGCTTGAAGCAGCACAGAAAGCCCACATCCCCCTTTTCTAACTCCCACCAGCCCATACTTACCCAATTTTCTTCAGAATACTGATCATGTCGTCCAGAGCCTTACGATAAGCCCAGATGATCACAGTTGGGTGCATCTGCTGTTCAAGGAAGTGTTCAGCAACAGACAGCATCTCTCCGGCTTAAAAAAAAAACAAAAATCAAAAATAAATCAAAACCCCCCATATAAATTAGGAGGATAATCGCCACTCAAGACAGACGAGCAGCATACCAGAGATAAAAGGTATCTTCTATCAAAGCAAGGAGCTGATCACCTAAGGGTCTCATGAACAAAGCATGCTCTTGCACAGTGAAAAAAAAAAAATTCCATTTTAAAGTTAGTAAATAACTCATTATGGGTCCTGATGAGCAAAGAGGGCCAACTCCAGCCTTTATACAAACTGTGTCTGAGCCAGCCTCCTTACCAAGGATAATGACAGATGTGGTCCCATCCCCAACTTCTTCATCCTGCGTGCGGCTGATCTCTATCATTGATTTTGCAGCTGGATGCTGGACTTGGATCTGTGCAGAAGCAAGGGATATGGATTTGTTCCAGAATACTAAAGCAGAAACATCTTGCCTTGCTCAGTGGAACAAATACCTTTCATACAGCTAAAGGCATTCTGCAAAACCACAGCAAAGCTCTTCCTTCTTTTCTGACCAAAACCAAGCCCTTTTATTTGACAATGTTGTGCTTCTCTCAGTTTTTCAGGCATTAGAGTTTTTTTGATGTTCTTTTAACAGTACTTGCACCAGAGAGACAATAAAAATTTCTTGGTATCATTATGTGGCATTGTGAACATCACTGTCTGCTCAGAAGGTCTTGATGCAACTGATTACAGCTACAATTACCAAAGCATTTACATCAGTCTTCCCATCTTCCCATCCCAGGATCAAACCTCCATTTCTGCGGAACAAGGGCATTTTCTGGGAATGTTTCATTCCTCCCCAGGGAGCACCTTTCTTGGTGGAGCTCACTAGTACTTGCTGGCCCTCAGGACAGATGAGATCATACAGCTCTACTGGCACTCAAGACTCCAGAATATTCCCACTCACGTGTTAAGCGAGACAATCCTTCAGGAGAAACTTACTTCTCTAAGAATAGCATTGCCATCGTTGGTCATCACAATGCCACCCATGGGGTCCAAAAGCATCTGCAACCACAAGAAAACAAACACTTGTGCTGCAACACCGATGATGCAGCTGCCTGGAAACACCCCACGTGGGACAGAACAGCACAGGTTCTCACCTTCATCATAGCTCTTGGTCCTAAACATGTTCGGATGATGTCAGCAATGGTCTAGGGGAAACCAAAGAAATGAAGTAATGAATTAATGAAGTAATGAATACAGGCAAGTATTATTATTATAGTGCACCTCTTACATGAACAGTGCAGATGGTTTATTTTTTATACAGAATTTTTATGTAACGGTATAAAAATATCTTCTGTTAACACAGGAAATTATTTTCTATGTAGCTTCTTCTATTCTGGGTTCATATAGACTAGAGAAAATATGCTTCAGATCCAGCTTTGCCTCAGAAATAAACACACACATGGAGAAAATAAAAATAATAATCAAAACAGCCTGACAGGAGAATTTGGTACCTTCGCAGCAGTGATGTTTCCTGTCTGGACTTTTCTTCCAGACTCACGTTTTGTGTTCTGACCTAAAGCACACAGAAAAAATAGATTTAATCAAGTACAATGAAGTACAATACAGCAAGGATACAGCCACACCTCTCAGCCACACACATCTGACATGTGACCAGTTCTAAATTCAGAGTTTACACTATAAATACTGCAGTCATTATGAGAAACACACTGACAGAAGAGTGTCAGTGAAAAACACTCCCTATTATAACAGAACTTCTTGTGAGCATCCTAACTGAGACGAAGCTTTGCAACCCTGAACCAGAAACCTACTGCCCCATAAAAATCAAACTGCAGGGACTCACTAGGATCTGCCTGGTCCCACATGACTGGGGAGATGCTGCTGCACAGCACTGTTCAGTCACAAAAAGTTACAGAAGCTCAGGCACAGTTTAAAGAACCGGGTGAACATGAAGTTAATCTGTCTGCATTGCCTTTGGCACATGAGGGTGAGCAGCCCCTGGGGTGCCACAGGCTCACAATCACAGCTGGGGACCAGCTGTCAACAGGCTCTGCCCCAGAGCATCTTTAGGCTCAAGGCTGCTCTTCTGCTATTACAAGCCTGGCCCAGGTATGCACAGATTTACTCAAGAGTAGGTCATCCACATGGAGAGGTGCAAGATAGAACAAAAGGGGCCCTGGGCTCCAACAGCCTGCCTGTTAGGTTAATAGGAAATGGAATGGAATGGATGAAGAGATGGGAATGCAATACCCAAGGAGAAAGAAATCCTTGTGTTGGAGACTGGTGAGAGAATCATAAAATGGTTTGGGTTGCCCAGGGAAGAATTTCTTCCCAATATCCCATTTAACCCTACCCTCTGG
>NW_020956256.1:208290-210688 GCF_003031625.1 Empidonax traillii | reverse complement strand
AACAGAGAAAGAGAGAAAAAGGTAATGCAGTAAAAGAGAGTGAAAGTAAAAAAAAAAAGAAAGAGGGAAAAAGGAAAGGAGGAAAAGAGAAAAGCAGAACAGGAAAAAGAGGGAAAAAGAAAAAAGAGAAAGAAAATCAGGAAGGAAGCAAGAAAGCAAAAAAGCAAGAAAACATGAAAAAAACACAACAACACAAGGAAAAAAGCAACAAAACAAACAAGAAAAAAAAAAAGAGAGAAGAAAAAAACCAAAACTCCAAACCAAAAAAGCCCCAGGCTCTATCCCCATCCCCGGTTCCAGGGCCGTGCCCTGCCCGCTGCTGCCGCGCTCTGGTGCTGCGAACGCCTTTACCCCGAGCAGAGCCTTTTAAAGCCTTTGGGTCCCGCCCCCAGGGCTGGTCTCAGCTCCTGCTCGTTTCTCCTTCACTGAACCTTCTGGAAGTGGCTCTGGGGGGTCCTTTCTGCGGCCCCACCCGTGTCCTGGAGCAGCAGCTGGGGCTCAGCACGGTCCCCTGGTTTGAGTGCCTCTGGATGTGCCAGGGTGGCAGGTTCTCCCGTGGAACAGGCAGCTGGGAGATGCTGTGACCTAGAACAGCAGCAGTGGAGCGCTTGTCTGGCAACCCTAGGACAAACAGAACTGGTGGAATGCTTTCCTGGAACTGCCAGCAGCTGGAACTGGGGCCGGGCATGGCCTTCTCCATTGTGGCATGGTGACCACGCTGCTGGTGCTGCCCCAGTGAGCAGCTGTGGGCCCAGGAGCCAGGAGGGTGCTGGGGAGGGGGTGTCAGTTCCCAGCTGAGCCCCAGGATTGCCCTGTCCCCACAGGGGAGGAGATGATGCTGCTGCTGGAGCTGGGCAGGGCCCCAACATCCCGCACAGCGCGGCCCAGGAGGCAGAGTCGCTGTCCTGGCTCGTCCTCTGGATCTGAGTGGGGGGTCATGGTCACTGTGGAATTCGTGGCAACCCTGTTCTACAGAGGAGTAGCCACCCTTTCTGATGGCCTTTGAGCTGTTCCATCTGCTCCTCTTCACAGCCAGGGAAGCCCAGCAGGTCGGGCACCTCTCTCTGTTCCTCCTTGTTCAGTGCCTGGCCCCGAACAGGGCTGCAGCAGCAGCAGCAGGGCTGTGTGACATGAGGGGAGTGTTTGGGGCTCTTGGCTCCTGATTCTGGAGGAATTGAACCCTGATCCTACTCCTTGCTCTCCTCCCTCATCACTTTACAGAGCCATCATGGACATGGACCTTCCTGACGGGCTGCCTGTGTCGTAAATAACAACGGGTAATGGGATGGTACACAATGGTCAGTGGAACAGTGGAACATGTTGAGAGCTCTGCAACCACCTATGGAACAAGTCAAACCAGCCCAATCCAGTTTGTTCAGGAACCTCCTGTGCAGCTTAGATTAAAAAACCACCGTATATGGAAGAGCAGGATGAAAACTCTGAAGTTCAGTGGCTCAGCGACCACAGGGGTCCCTGAAGACTCCCCAGGAAGATCCTCTGAGACTGCACAGACTCAAGAGACTTAACAAATCAGATCCATGTATCACCTTGAGCCATGGCAGGCAGAGCCATCACCCCTGCAACCAGCACTGCACCCCGATGTGGGGGAGAGCTCGATGCAGACCTGGTCCCAATGCTGAGCTGGGGAAGGTCATGGAATGATGGCAGGAACTCCAGAGGTGCCCTGTGCTACAGGACACTGCTGCTGGGGTGAGGCCTCTGGACCAAAACTTCTCCTGGTCCTCTAAATAAAGGTTTTGTTTCAGGCTGTTTGTGTGATGGGAGGCTGGGGGGGAGGTGTAGAGAAGCCCCCCTGGGCTGGGCACTGTTGGGGGGCCTGGAGGGGCACCCCATCCCCCCCAGACACTGCCACCAGCTTCTCTCTGCCCCCACAGTCTGAAGACCAGGTCCAAAGGTTGGGGTGTTTCAGGGGCAGTGGTTGGTGACCCCAGGGGGTTCTGTGTGGGGCATTTCCTCACAAGGGGCAGCACTAATCTCTGCTCTGTGTGACCAGGGACAGGACCCAAGGGAACAGCATGGAGCTGTGTCAGGGGAGGGTTAGGCAGGATATTAGAAAAAGTTCTTCCCCCAGAGGGTGGTTGGGCACCTGAAATAGGCTCCCCAGGGAAGGAGTTACAGCACCAAGCCTGACAGAGCTCAAGGAGTTTGGATAACACTCTCAGGCACTTGGTGGGATTGCTGGGTTGTCCTGTGCAGGGCCAGGAGTTGGACTCCAGGATCCTTGTAGGTCCCTCCCAACCTAGAAGGTTCTAAGATTCTACTCTCCAGTTTTCTGGCTCAAACCCCACAGTGCAGCTCCTCCACAGAGGGAGCTGGGATGGAAACTCTTGGCTGCTTCTGTGAGACTGCTGTGGAGAACTGACAGGGATTAACTGCA
>NW_020956256.1:198911-207029 GCF_003031625.1 Empidonax traillii | reverse complement strand
TGAAGTAACCAGCTTTGAGAGGCCTCAGAACCACAGTGTGGGACACGTTACTCGCTCTGGGAGCCGGGCGTTAAGGGGAACGGTTGGGTTTCATTGCAGGGAGAAAACACAGTGGAAAAGGCAGTGCTGACAGATCTGAGGGTTTATGGTCACAGAATGCTTAAGGTCACAGCCTGACCCACTTCCCCCCCAGGCTGACCCAGCTGCTCCTCCCCAGGCAGAGGAACTTGCTCAGGGACTTGCTCCTGTCTGCAAGGAGCTTTATTTTTACACAGCACCATCCAAAAGAACGGGTGTTTGGATTGGGCACCCTGTCCAGGCTCTGGCACGTGGGAATTTCTGGGACAGGGCATGAAGACAGGAGGAAGCTGCAGGATGCTCAGGGGGAAGAACATTTCAAACCATTAAAAGATACGGAGCGATCCTGTCCCACTTGACGTTGAGCATGCCAGAGACAATGCCAAAATCCTCTGGGGGGAAGGAATCATCCGACAGTTCCACATCCAGGGCAGCACTGGACACAACAAAGGCAGGGATAAGAACGGAATCTTAAGACTTGGCATCTGCTCACAGGATCTACAGCAAAGCAGGCTGACAGTTCCCTCCCGACCCAATGGAAGAACTAATTTGTGAAAGAGGAAAAGTCACCAACACAACATGGTGAGGAGAGCTGAGGTGTCTTATGGGGAGACTGCAGAGAGAGAAAGGCACAGCTGAGAGAAGCAGCCACAAAGACAGGAAACACACTAGTTTTTCTATAACAGAATTTGGCAGATAGATACCATCCCACAGACACATGCTTCGGCCTGAATAATAAACAAATCCCACCTACAAAGTTACAGTATCTCATTAATATTATAGGAGTCCAATGTGCAAAAGAGCCCACAAAGCGAGTCAAGAGAGCTGTGTGCACGGGGAGCAGAGTGTCCCAGAACACCACAGGAGCAACATGTCCATGCTGGACTGCCAGCTTGAGCAACCACGTGGGGAAAGCAGGGACTAGGGAAGAGGAAGGAAAAGGCAAATTGCAAGGTCAATCCTTTAGGCACTGCTGGAAAGCTCAGAGTTCAAGGGAGCAAAGGCACTAGCAGATCATGGAGCTCAGAAATCACCTCCTGCCCTGCAGCCACACATGGAATGTTTGCTACTGGTTCATACCGAAGCCTGGGCAGGGCTTACCTGGAGCCAACATTGTAGATGTTGTACTGCAAAGTCAAGTCCTTGCCCTCCACTGCGTATCTGTTCAACAGGGATTTGGAGGCCAGGAGCCTGGCACCATCCTCACAGCGGGACACGGGAACCAGGGCACACAGGGCGAGGAGCAGGAGCTTCATCTGCAAACACAGGTCAGTGGAACGTTTGAAATCTCTGAAATTTCCTGGGACGATGTAAGAATTGGCACAGCCATGTCCCAGATCTGAAGAAAAGTCAAAAGTTTCCTCCCTTTTCAAAGCCCCAGCCAATATCTCTGCCCTTCACAGAATCGCCAAATGTGCCGAGCTGAGAGGGACCCACAAGGATCATCACATCCAACTCCTGGCTTTGCACATCTCAGCGATGGGCAAAGCTCTTGGATCGCAAAGTCTCTTCCAGTAACTCTGAAAGCTCTGGGAATTAACAGTTTCACCAGTTTGAGCAATTAACAGTTAATTGCCCTTGTGAAGCCTGGCAGCTTTTCCAGCACTGTCTTACACGACCGAGTTAGTTCTTCTCAGAGAGCACCAGCTCCTCACTTCCAACATTTGTTCTTATTTACTACTTTCAGCCACTGAGGAACCACCAACTCCCTCCAGCAGCCTCATGATCCCCACAAGTCCCTGCTCCGGGACAGGTGTCCCAATTCACCCAAACCCAAACCCCAGGAGCTGCCCTGTTGAGAGGACAAGGAGACCATGGACATTATAAACAGGACCTGTGAGGACACCTGGTAGGGCTTTGACAGGCAAGAACTGCTTCAGTGGCAGGGGTTCCACTCTCCACAGTCACAGAGTGGTTGGGCTTGGATGGGACTGTGAAGCCCATCCAGTTCCACCCCCTGCCATGGGCAGGGACACCTTCCACTAGACCAGGTTGCTCCGAGCTCTATCCAACTGGCCTTGAACACTTCCAGGAATGGGGCAGCCACAGCTTCTCTTGGCAACCTGGGCCAGGGCCTCATGAACCTCACAGGGACGAATTTCACCCCAGTATCCCATCTAACCCTGCCCTCTGGTGGGGAAGTGGGAAGTCTTGTCCAATCACTCCAGGCCCTTGTCCCCAGTCCCTCTCCAGCTCTCCTGGAGCCCCTTTAGGCTCTGGAAGGGGCTCTCAGGTCTCCCTGAAGCCCTCCCTTCTCCAGGTGAACACCCCCAGCTCTCCCAGCCTGGCTCCAGAGCAGAGGGGCTCCAGCCCTTGGAGCATCTCCGTGGCCTTCTCTGGACCTGCTCCAGCAGCTCCAGGTCCTTGCTGTGCTGAGGGCCCCAGGGCTGGAGGCAGCTCTGCAGGGGGGGTTTCACCTCAGCAGAGCAGAGGGGCAGAATTTCCCCTCAGGTGCTGCCCACACTGTGGGGATGAGACCAGCACAGCGTTGGCTTTCTGGGCTCCCCCTGCATGTGGCTGGGTCATGTTGAGCTTCTTGTCACCCCACACGCCCAAGTCCTTCTCTTCTGGGCTGTTCTCCAGCCATTCTCCCTCAGCCCGTGTTTATGCTCAGGGTCGCCCTGGCGCACGTTCACCACCTGCCCTTGGCCTCGCTGACCCACCTGGGTTTGTCACGGTCCCCCCTGCCCAGCCGGACCCGCTGCCTGTGCCAGAGGCCCCTTCCTTCCCCCCAGTCCTGCCCCGCTCCGGCCGCACCAGCGTGTCCAGCCCGGGCTGCTCCTGCCCCTCCACGCAGCACAGGGACCCGCAGCCCGGTCCGTCCCCGCCCCTCAGAGCCCACAGCCGAGCCTCCCCCACAGCCGAGCCTCCCCCACAGCCGAGCCTCCCCCACAGCCGAGCCTCCCCCACAGCCGAGCCTCCCCCACAGCCCGGCCCCGCTCGGCCCGGCCGCCCTCACCGTGCCCGCCGCCGCCACCGCCACAGAGCCAGGTCAGCGCACACGTACCGGAAGTGACGCGCACGAAGCGCGCCTCGCGACCTCCCACGGCCCGCCGGGAAATGGAGTCCGACCCCGCCCTGCAGCGAGGACTCCGCGCCTGCGCAGAGCGAGCGCGCTGTGCTGCCCCCTGGTGGCGGAGGATGGGGGATGGATTCCCCGGGACCCCCGGGCTGTCCCTCACGGCGCTGGGCTCGCTCAGCTCAACTCCCCCCGCCCCGGACAGGCTCCAGCTTTGTGCCGCCCTCGGATCCTGACGCGTCCCGACCTCCCTGGCGCAAAGGCAGTAACGAAACAGCCCTGCTGGCATTTCCAGGGAGCCCCGAGAGCTCCCCTGTGCCCGCGTCTTCAGGCGGCTGCCTCTGGTGGCAGAAGGGCCCGCGGGGCTTCCTCTGGGCACATGTTCCTCCATGAACAGCCCGTGCACGCCTCTCCAGAACCCCCTGGCTGGCTCCGTGTGCCACCCTTGGAGCTCCCCACTCGCAGCCTTTGCCAACAGCTCCACCTGCACCCTCTTTGCCTTTCCCTGCTGCCCCGGGCAAAGCTCCTCCAAGCTGCTGACTATGGAAAGCAACCCAGAGATTCAATCCCTGATGGCCATTGTGGCCACATAACCACAGGTTGGGCTTCTCCCTCCCAGCCCACCCCTCTGCAGGGTTTGCTGCAGTCAGGGCAGGCTGGTCCCAGTCCCCAAACACTGACACAGCGCCTGGCCTGGGCCTGAGACCCTCAGAGCTTTTTCTGTGGAGGAGCATCTGCTGGAAACGTTTCATTCCTCCCCAGTAGGCGCATTTCTTGGGGCTTCTGGTCAGTATGGAATGGCTCTCTGGAGACAAGAGGAGATCACACAGCTCCATTGGCATCCACAAAACCGTGTTCTGGAAGATTCTGAGTCCTGTGTTAAGAAGAGGCGAAGCCACACTCTGATCAGAGGTTCCAAGGAGGTGATGTGGTTGTTTGGCTGTGTTGGTGTCTTGAGAGCAGAGAAACATGTGGCAGCTGTGTTAAGCATTTCCCTTTGGCTTTGCAGATGCTGTGTGGGCAGCCCTTGGAATGGGAGGAGCATTTGGGGCGAGCTGGGGCACAGCGAGGAGGAGCTGAGGGCTGGGGATTCCTCACGAGCACAGGGGTAGGTTTGTTTCTTTTGGTACCTTTGGTGCCACAGGTGGTGACGGCTGCAGGATCTCTCTTGAGCAGGGCAGCTCTGGCCAGAAGTTGTTCCTGAGCGTGGAGCACAAAAACCCCCGGTCAAGGTAAATCCCTGTGTTTTGGAGATGGAAAATTTAATGGCACTAGTTCACAGCTGTGCCAGTTCAGCTTAATGCAAAAGGAAAATCAAACACTTCTATCATGGGGGTATCCTTCCTGGATTTGTATAAACAGACACCCTCCTCTTCAGTATAAAGTGAGTTACTGAGATTTGTTCTTTATTTTACTCTTTCAAAGTTTTACACTTCAGTTCCAGTTTTACTGACGAAGCAGCCGTGTTGTGCAGCAGCAGTGCAAGGACTGGAGCTGTTGGGGGCGATGTCCCTTTTTTTCTGGAGGGGGGTCTGTCTCTTTTAGGCAGTGTTAATTTAATGAGCTGCCAGTTGTGGGAGCTCTTTCCCTTGTTTTGTGCCTCTTTGGGAGATTGGGGTGAGATGATGTCTTTTGGGACAACCGAATGTCAGCGTGGGGGGCGGGCAGTGGTGCAGCAGGTGTGGGGAGGATGAGGGGTCCGTGGGGGACTCCCACGCAGAAAGTGTCACAGCCCAAAAACGCATGAAAATTCATGGAGAGGGAAGAAAAACCATTGAACTGTTAACAGTGTTGAAAGGATTGAAAGAAAGAGGAATATCTCATTGTTATATACATTGAAAATAATATTCAATTACAAATTTAAAAAAAAAAAATTAAAACTAAAAAAAATTTTATGAAACTAAAAAAACTGCATAAAAGCATCTTAGAGTTATATATGAAGGAATTTAGAAAAGAAAGAGCCATCTACTCTTGTTACGTGTTATAGTCAAAGGAGGTGATATATGTAGTCTAAATAGAGATTATACATAACTGTAAATAGATACCAAATAGATATCTGGAAATGACCAATGTGTAAATAGATGTAAGTCTAAATATCTAAGTCCAAACAGGTCTCTAGTCTAAATATATTTTCTATGCAATGTGTTAATATATGATCTAAATATATAGAAGTGTAAACAGGCATAGTCTGAATAGACACATAAAAGTGTAAATAGAAATAAGGCTGACTAGTCATTCTATACAAGTGTATACATATAGGTGAATGTGTCTCTGTCTAAATAGGTCTCATCTAAGTGAAAATAGCTGAGACATAGAAATATATCTATGCCCTAAACCTGTCTGTGTCTGAGTAGCTGCGTAAGTGTGAATGTAAATGTGTGAGTGGGCACAGGCAAGCAGCTGGGACAGCCACAAATCCATGGCTAAAACATGAAGAGTAAATTCATTTCCCTTCCCTCACTAACTGGGGGATCCCCAAACAAGCCCCAGGCAGAGGCACCCAGGTGGGGACATTGCCATGGTCAAACTCGGTCCATACCAGATTCCCAGCTGATGTTCCCAGCTGCAAGATGACTGAGCCATGTCCAGTCCTCCTGCCAATCTCCCACTTTTAACCCATTCCTCCCTGCATTCCACCCCCTTGCTCAAGAAACCACGGCTGCTGTGGCTGGAGATGTGGAATTTACAGAGGTACATAATAAAGCTTAAAGAAAGAACAAACATGTAGACATATAATGCTCTGTGTTAACTATCCCACCCCTCCTGTCAGGGAATTAAACCACACAGTTAGTCAGGCACCACTGAGAGGTTGTGTGATTCAATGTATGAAGTCCTGAAGATGCTGAGTGTTGTCCTCCTTGCTGCCTGGTCCAGCAGTCCTGTCCAAGTAGCACATCCTCTCTAACTCAGAACAGCATTTGTGATGTTGAAGAGTGTAGCAGGATGGGAATAGAGCAGCTCGAACTTCATCTTAACCACAAGTTTTCAGTGGTGGATTGAACCAGCAGGGGTCTGCTGGTTTTAATGTTCAAGGCTGAGACCAGCTTGACCAAACTCTCAGGTGTATATGCAGGACAGGTGCTCCCTGAGTGAAGCCAGGAACAGCAGGGATGTGCAGGGTCTGATGTGGAAGGGAGAGGCAGAACTGTTGAGCAGGAGAAACCAAAGAGCTGATCACACCTTTTTCAGCAGCAAAGGATATTTTGCTGAGTAAGCCTGACAACACATACTGCAAAAACAAATGTGACTGACAGTCAGTGACTTTATCCTATAAAAGGCCAGTCCCATTTTTTCATGGCAAGGACTTCAGCACACCTCCCTAGGGTGTGTGAAGATTTTTCCCTTGAGTGGGGATGCCCCCCAAGGTTATGCCTTGACGCTGAGTGAAAGAGATTTGCCCACAGTTGCTGGTATGGGTGAGTAACATCAATCTCTACTTTATAATTGTTTTTTTCTAACTTTAATATAATTGCTTAAATATTGCCTCAAAAATAGTGCTCTGTGCCAGAAGTTAGGTATTTTTCTCTAAGCATTATCACTGTAATCAAATTAAATAATTAATTTGTTTTATTTATATAAATATATTCATTTTGCCATCCTTAATCCTACAGGACAAAGGTGTATAAAGGTAGAGTTACACCTGTATGATGCTTTAGACATAAACTGTTGACCAGGTCTGGGGCAGGAAATCATCAAAATTCCTGAAGTACAGGAACTTGAGAATATGATGGCAGCAGAGGATGTAGGAGGGGAGAACGTGGAGTACAGAACCACACTGCATTGTCAGAGCTTGTTATAGGAATGGTCACTTACAGATTAATAAATTGCAATCCCAGCACAGAATCCATTCCACTCACCCTGTGGTTAACATTTTGGGAGAGATACCATCTGGAAGAATTTCAGTCCTCACCATGTTTTATACTAGAGGTGTAAAGTCTCACTATTCTGGCCTGTGATTCTTTCTGTTTCTTGCAATACCCAAATTACAGCTTTAATTCATATTTCCATGGGGTTATAATAGCAGAGCCCTGTAATGCCTTGGACCAAAATCCTACAGATTGTGACTTTTCAGCCTAGTTGTCTGCTGCAATGCCCATGAGAGTTTATCACCTAGAACTGTTACTTTCAGTTCAAAAGGGTTTCCTTGCCTAGAAGTGTATAACTGGGCTTGCTCAATCAAAGCATTTTTGCAGGCATCAGAGACTTCTTCTTGTTTTCTGGTCCATTGTCAAACAACTTTCTTTGTAGTCGATTTCTGCTGCTTTGGCATCTTCCAGGTAGTGTCTCATTTTGACCTGACAGGGGGAAAGAATTTTTTTGCATAGGCACTAACTTTTGTCAATGACGAAACATTTTTAATGTTATTTCTGATCATGGGACACTGGACTGCACTAGATCATTCCACATTTGCTTCCTTATCATGAGATAACTCTTCAGTTTTGCTGCCTGATTTTCACCCACTGCCAGCACAACTGGTTCCGAAATTAGAGCCCAAATTTCCCCTAAGGTACTTGCTAGGACACCTATATTACCAGTAGCACTCATGACTGCTGGTATAATCAAGGGTTTCAGTGAAACACGTGCCCCTCTCAAAAGCCGTATTTTGATACTTTTAGTTACTGCTGCCTCATCCAGACTAGATCCTGTAATTAGCACGTGAGCTGCAGGAAATGAAAACCTTCTTCCTTGTACACCAACTCCTGAGGGATGGCACTGCTTTGGCAGTGTCTGCATATGCTGCTAGAACTGCTGCACACAACCACTGATACAGTGTAGGGCTGACAACACCCTGCCAAACAGGACCCCTGCTATTTTGTCACTGAGCACATCCCCAGTATCTCTGATCCTCATTACCTATGGGGCTTAATAGATTTTTTTCACCCATTAGTCAGTGGACAGCTGCAGTGCTGCTATCCCAAACTCACAACATCCGTGCCAGTATGCCTTCCCCTCTCTTCTGCTGAGAGATCTCTAAAAATTCCCTTTTGGAGTACAAGTGCCTGGGATGTGCACCCCTCCAT
>NW_020956256.1:194330-198674 GCF_003031625.1 Empidonax traillii | reverse complement strand
GATCCTCATTACCTATGGGGCTTAATAGATTTTTTTCACCCATTAGTCAGTGGACAGCTGCAGTGCTGCTATCCCAAACTCACAACATCCGTGCCAGTATGCCTTCCCCTCTCTTCTGCTGAGAGATCTCTAAAAATTCCCTTTTGGAGTACAAGTGCCTGGGATGTGCACCCCTCCATCCAGCAAGATCCCTCTTCCCCCTCCATTTATGTGAGGGATCGTGCTTCTACCACCTCCCTTTCTGCTAAATCTGGCTCAGTCTCTACAGTTGTTTCCATCAGATTCCTCAGGATCCCGTGAATATGACTGGGAAATCAAAACCTTACCTTTCCCATCTCCGTGCCTTTGTTTGTGAGCAGTGTGTGCCACCAGCTGTTCTACAGTGTGTTGCTGCTCATAGCACTACTCTGTTTAAGTGGTAATTACATCTTCTGCGACTGCCTTTGCATCTTGTAAAGTCCTGACGTTTTTTCCAGCCCGCACTTTGTTCTGCAGTGCCGTGACTTCGTGGTCCAAAGCTCTAAGATTGGTAGCTATCAGAAATCCCCATCTCCCCGCTAACCTGCAAGAAGATTTTGATGTCCCTTCCCCCACAGAACATGTGCAGTAAACACTTGTGTGCTGGATCTTAAAACAAAGACATAGAGTAAAAAAGTATCCTGACCCTGGGTGGGGATCAGTTCCTGGCCCACCAGGGGACCACTTGCACAACATCTTGCTGACCCGGATGGGGTGGCCATAAGAGGTTGCTGGGATCATCCTGCTGCCCCTGAGAACGGAGAATTGACCCCAACAGGATTCCAGCATCCACCAGCCAGCTGGTCGGAGACTCCCCCTGAATCCTCCTCAGCATCATGACAGTGAGCAGCTCCAAGCTGAAATGCTCCAGAGATGTTGAAGCAAGGGTGGAAGGGGAGATGGAACTCTTTGATTTGCAAGTGCTCTGTTCATTTTTCAAATTCCTTTTGCAGGAACTTGTAGGTTTATCAGTGTGACCTGTCGGTGGGATCAGTCCCCACGTAAGTCACAAGGAGACACTCGGCAGTGAGCCCTAATCAGTCAATGGGATGGGAGCAGTGTAACTACTGAACGTCCAGATCTAAGGGTAAGGGACTTGGGTAACTTAAATATTATTAAATTGAATGATGGGAACAAGCCAATGCACAGTTCCTGCCTGTAGCCCTCTAGGATGCATACTGAAAAATTAGACCAAATTTGGGGGTGATCCGATGAGAAAAGAAAAAATTAAGAGATTCTGTAGTCAGCGGTGACCACTTTATTAATTGGAGGATGGGAAAAAAGGTCATTGCAGTTTAATATTATCTTACAGTTGATGCTGATTTGGTAAATGGGGTGAGGATTTTTTTATGTTGATGCTTATATGACATTGTATAGAGATCCAGATACTCATAAAAAGATTAAATTGGGAGGAGATATAGTGCTGTATGTTGAGGAGAAGGAGAGAAAGAAAGGGATTGTAATGTTGCGAAGGGGATGAGCTGGAAGATGTACAAATGTTATCCCCCTCCTTTCCACACATCCTCCTCCCCCCCATATAACATTGGGGTAGGAACAGATAAAGAGGACACAGAGCAAAACAAAAAACATGTGGGAAATGAGAATTTTAGTCCTGTTGCAGGACGGACTGTGGGACATCCCCAGGCGGAAATACAGACATCTTTAAAACAAGCAGTGGGGGTAGAGCTCTGCCACTTTTTGTACATGCTTTTTTTTTTGCTACTCAGGGTTTGTTGAGTTGGAAATCCTGGAGGAATATATCAGCTTTTGGCAACAGTCAGGCTGACTCATAACCTTAGTGGGGGGATAGCAGGCTATACTGAAAACTTTCTTTACTGCAGAATGGTGCTAGGGAAGGAGAAAGAAGAGGAATGGGCAGGAAGTTTGGGGGTCTGAAAGGATCCCCCCCCTCCCCCTGCCTTCCTTGGCCTGAATATGCGACTTGTTGACAGGAGGGGTCAATTGGAAGATGTAAATGTTGTGGTGAGGGAGGGTTTTGAGGATGAGAGAACGGGCCATATACACCATAATGCCCTCTTCCCTTGCTGGAATGAGATATATTTTGTAACCTAAATGCACAAGTAACCTTTGCTGAGATTTCCATGCAGCTTCACATTTTACTTGAGACAGGCTGGAAAGCTCAGATTTACCTGCAAATGGGTAAACTATGAGAGGACATCAGAGAAAATATTCCAGATGCCATTTCAAATGTGGTGATCCTCACAGGCTCCAGGAAAACCAGGTAAAGCAAAGAATCTGTCTCCAATTAAGAGAGAAAGCTCAGAAATGAGAGCTGAACCATTAGGAGTAAACCAGTATCCTAAAAAGAAGCACAAAAAGGTCTGGAGCCATTGATAAACACGCTCTTAACAATTCAGCATACTCAGACAATGTCAATCTGAATTTTAGGTACCTTCCTACTGGTAAAGAAGCCTCGTTCTCAAGAGTACAGATTAGTACAAGGCTTAAGAGCAATCAAATAAGGACAAATATACACCCAACTATACCAAATCTTTATACCTTGTTAGCCTGGGTGCTGGAAACAAACTCCTGTTTTACTGTTTTGACCTTAAAGGATGATTTCTTTTGTATCCCAATAGAGGAGCAAAACCAAACAATCTTTGCCTGTGAGTGGGAGAATTCTGTGACTGGAAGAAAGGTGCAGCTTTGTTGGCTGGTGCTCCCTCAGGCATTCAAAAATAAGTCCACCTTATTTGGTGATTTTGGCAAAGGAACTGGAAAGGTGGGGATAAGGTAATGGTGTTCCTCTTTCACAGTCTGTAGATGACATCCTAATCGGAGCTGACAAGGAACAAACCTGCTTGGAAGTGATCATAAGGCCTGCAGAACTTTTTGGGACTTGCTGGGCATCAAGTTTCAAGAAAAAAAACTCAGATTGCATAAAGATAAGACCAATACCTTGGCTTTAAGGTATCAAAAGGACGATAAGCTCTGGGAGAAGACAGAAAAGAAGCAACATGCTGAATTGCACTTCCTGAGACTAAGAGACAACTAAGAGGACTTTTGTTAGTGGCAGGATTTGCCACTATTTGGCCCCATATAGATCCCGAATTTTGAACTAATAGCCAACCCCCTTTGTTTGCCCATCAAAGGCCCTGAAGAATTGCTGGAATGGACCTGAGAATGTTGAACCAGCTCTGACATCACACAGAGGATGCTCATGGGAGTGCCAGCTTTGAGCCTTCCAGATACAGCTAAACCCTCTCTGTGATACGTGCACGAAAGGCAGCAGGGAGCCTCTGGGGTGATGGCACAGCTGATGGAAGTTGGCAAAGGCCAGTGGCATCCTTTCTAAGCAGCTGGATGGTCAGCATGCTTATGGGCTGCTGATGATACAGGAGGCCCAGACATTCACTTTGGGGCGGCCCCTGACTGGGCTGGTCCCATATGCCATGCTGGCTGTTTGGAATCTAAAGAGACATCTCTGGATCTCTCCAAGCCAGCTGGCAAAATCCCAAGTTGTGCTAATGGACCAAGGAGAAGTAGACATGTATGTGACATCAACTTTTAATGAAGCCACTTTTCTCCCTACTGAAAAGCAAGAGCCTTTACAACACGACTGGCTGCACACCATGGAGCAGGTAGATGCAAGTCAACCAGATTTAAGGGTTGAACCTGTACAGGACATGGACTGATGGCAGCAATTTGTGCAATGCAGGTAAGTTACCCCTGGAGGATGGAAAAGAGCAGTGGCATCCCTGGGGTCTGTGGCATGGATCCCTGGGATATACTGCCCCATGGAGCATCACCCCATGCCTGCAGGTTCCCTGCCCTCGCCCAGCGTGCTCCCTTCTTGGCTTTGTAGCACAAACACTGGTGGTGAGGGTGGCAGTGCCCCCCATCCTGCCCCGCACTGGGGGTGCTGGACAACACCACTGCTCTCCCCTGTCTCAGCCAAGACTGAACTGCCAAGAGCAGGCTGAGAACAGTGACAGCAAGCTGAAGGAGGTGGGTGGTCCTGCAGCCACCCAGCAGTGAGGGCAGGGCCCAGTGACAGCAGGATAGTGCCATGGGACAGCGGGAACAGGGGTCCAGGTGCTGGGAGGAGCCCCTGCAGAGCAGCAGAAGCTGAGAGCCCCTGGGTGGGGAGGGGTTGGCAAATAAAGCACCCGGTCCTTGGGACACTGGAGTTGGTATCCACCAGTCCATGGTGGTCATACTGCCATCCCTGCTGTGCTCCCAGCCGCTCAGTGTCCCCATCCCCAGCACCTTGGTGCCACCATCTCCATTCCCAGGATGCACCCAGCCCCTCTATATTCCTGCCTGCAGCCCTGTGGTGCCCCCATTCCCATCCCTGTGATGCCC
>NW_020956256.1:158750-194309 GCF_003031625.1 Empidonax traillii | reverse complement strand
GATCCTCATTACCTATGGGGCTTAATAGATTTTTTTCACCCATTAGTCAGTGGACAGCTGCAGTGCTGCTATCCCAAACTCACAACATCCGTGCCAGTATGCCTTCCCCTCTCTTCTGCTGAGAGATCTCTAAAAATTCCCTTTTGGAGTACAAGTGCCTGGGATGTGCACCCCTCCATCCAGCAAGATGCCTCTTCCCCCTCCATTTGTGTGAGGGATCGTGCTTCTACCACCTCCCTTTCTGCTAAATCTGGCTCAGTCTCTACAGTTGTTTCCATCAGATTCCTCAGGATCCCGTGAATATGACTGGGAAATCAAAACCTTACCTTTCCCATCTCTGTGCCTTTGTTTGTGAGCAGTGTGTGCCACCAGCTGTTCTACAGTGTGTTGCTGCTCATAGCACTACTCTGTTTAAGTGGTAATTACATCTTCTGCGACTGCCTTTGCATCTTGTAAAGTCCTGACGTTTTTTCCAGCCCGCACTTTGTTCTGCAGTGCCGTGACTTTGTGGTCCAAAGCTCTAAGATTGGTAGCTATCAGAAATCCCCATCTCCCCGCTAACCTGCAAGAAGATTTTGATGTCCCTTCCCCCACAGAACATGTGCAGTAAACACTTGTGTGCTGGATCTTAAAACAAAGACATAGAGTAAAAAAGTATCCTGACGCTGGGTGGGGATCAGTTCCTGGCCCACCAGGGGACCACTTGCACAACATCTTGCTGACCCGGATGGGGTGGCCATAAGAGGTTGCTGGGATCATCCTGCTGCCCCTGAGAACGGAGAATTGACCCCAACAGGATTCCAGCATCCACCAGCCAGCTGGTCGGAGACTCCCCCTGAATCCTCCTCAGCATCATGACAGTGAGCAGCTCCAAGCTGAAATGCTCCAGAGATGTTGAAGCAAGGGTGGAAGGGGAGATGGAACTCTTTGATTTGCAAGTGCTCTGTTCATTTTTCAAATTCCTTTTGCAGGAACTTGTAGGTTTATCAGTGTGACCTGTCGGTGGGATCAGTCCCCACGTAAGTCACAAGGAGACACTCGGCAGTGAGCCCTAATCAATCAATGGGATGGGAGCAGTGTAACTACTGAACGTCCAGATCTAAGGGTAAGGGACTTGGGTAACTTAAATATTATTAAATTGAATGATGGGAACAAGCCAATGCACAGTTCCTCCCTGTAGCCCTCTAGGATGCATACTGAAAAATTAGACTAAATTTGGGGGTGATCCGATGAGAAAAGAAAAAATTAAGAGATTTTGTAGTCAGCGGTGACCACTTTATTAATTGGAGGATGGGAAAAAAGGTCATTGCAGTTTAATATTATCTTACAGTTGATGCTGATTTGGTAAATGGGGTGAGGATTTTTTTATGTTGATGCTTATATGACATTGTATAGAGATCCAGATACTCATAAAAAGATTAAATTGGGAGGAGATATAGTGCTGTATGTTGAGGAGAAGGAGAGAAAGCAAGGGATTGTAATGTTGCGAAGGGGATGAGCTGGAAGATGTACAAATGTTATCCCCCTCCTTTCCACACATCCTCCTCCCCCCCATATAACATTGGGGTAGGAACAGATAAAGAGGACACAGAGCAAAACAAAAAACATGTGGGAAATGAGAATTTTAGTCCTGTTGCAGGACGGACTGTGGGACATCCCCAGGCGGAAATACAGACATCTTTAAAACAAGCAGTGGGGGTAGAGCTCTGCCACTTTTTGTACATGCTTTTTTTTTGCTACTCAGGGTTTGTTGAGTTGGAAATCCTGGAGGAATATATCAGCTTTTGGCAACAGTCAGGCTGACTCATAACCTTAGTGGGGGGATAGCAGGCTATACTGAAAACTTTCTTTACTGCAGAATGGTGCTAGGGAAGGAGAAAGAAGAGGAATGGGCAGGAAGTTTGGGGGTCTGAAAGGATCCCCCCCTCCCCCTGCCTTCCTTGGCCTGAATATGCGACTTGTTGACAGGAGGGGTCAATTAGAAGATGTAAATGTTGTGGTGAGGGAGGGTTTTGAGGATGAGAGAACGGGCCATATACACCATAATGCCCCCTTCCCTTGCTGGAATGAGATATATTTTGTAACCTAAATGCACAAGTAACCTTTGCTGAGATTTCCATGCAGCTTCACATTTTACTTGAGACAGGCTGGAAAGCTCAGATTTACCTGCAAATGGGTAAATTATGAGAGGACATCAGAGAAAATATTCCAGATGCCATTTCAAATGTGGTGATCCTCACAGGCTCCAGGAAAACCAGGTAAAGCAAAGAATCTGTCTCCAATTAAGAGAGAAAGCTCAGAAATGAGAGCTGAACCATTAAGAGTAAACCAGTATCCTAAAAAGAAGCACAAAAAGGTCTGGAGCCATTGATAAACACGCTCTTAACAATTCAGCATACTCAGACAATGTCAATCTGAATTTTAGGTACCTTCCTACTGGTAAAGAAGCCTCGTTCTCAAGAGTACAGATTAGTACAAGGCTTAAGAGCAATCAAATAAGGACAAATATACACCCAACTATACCAAATCTTTATACCTTGTTAGCCTGGGTGCTGGAAACAAACTCCTGTTTTACTGTTTTGACCTTAAAGGATGATTTCTTTTGTATCCCAATAGAGGAGCAAAACCAAACAATCTTTGCCTGTGAGTGGGAGAATTCTGTGACTGGAAGAAAGGTGCAGCTTTGTTGGATGGTGCTCCCTCAGGCATTCAAAAATAAGTCCACCTTATTTGGTGATTTTGGCAAAGGAACTGGAAAGGTGGGGATAAGGTAATGGTGTTCCTCTTTCACAGTCTGTAGATGACATCCTAATCGGAGCTGACAAGGAACAAACCTGCTTGGAAGTGATCATAAGGCCTGCAGAACTTTTTGGGACTTGCTGGGCATCAAGTTTCAAGAAAAAAAACTCAGATTGCATAAAGATAAGACCAATACCTTGGCTTTAAGGTATCAAAAGGACAATGAGCTCTGGGAGAAGACAGAAAAGAAGCAACATGCTGAATTGCACTTCCTGAGACTAAGAGACAACTAAGAGGACTTTTGTTAGTGGCAGGATTTGCCACTATTTGGCCCCATATAGATCCCGAATTTTGAACTAATAGCCAACCCCCTTTGTTTGCCCATCAAAGGTCCTGAAGAATTGCTGGAATGGACCTGAGAATGTTGAACCAGCTCTGACATCACAGAGAGGATGCTCATGGGAGTGCCAGCTTTGAGCCTTCCAGATACAGCTAAACCCTCTCTGTGATACGTGCACGAAAGGCAGCAGGGAGCCTCTGGGGTGATGGCACAGCTGATGGAAGTTGGCAAAGGCCAGTGGCATCCTTTTCAAGCAGCTGGATGGTCAGCATGCTTATGGGCTGCTGATGATACAGGAGGCCCAGACATTCACTTTGGGGCGGCCCCTGACTGGGCTGGTCCCATATGCCATGCTGGCTGTTTGGAATCTAAAGAGACATCTCTGGATCTCTCCAAGCCAGCTGGCAAAATCCCAAGTTGTGCTAATGGACCAAGGAGAAGTAGACATGTATGCGACATCAACTTTTAATGAAGCCACTTTTCTCCCTACTGAAAAGCAAGAGCCTTTACAACACGACTGGCTGCACACCATGGAGCAGGTAGATGCAAGTCAACCAGATTTAAGGGTTGAACCTGTACACGACATGGACTGATGGCAGCAACTTTGTGCAATGCAGGTAAGTTACCCCTGGAGGATGGAAAAGAGCAGTGGCATCCCTGGGGTCTGTGGCATGGATCCCTGGGATATACTGCCCCATGGAGCATCACCTCATGCCTGCGGGTTCCTTGCCCTCGCCCAGCGTGCTCCCTTCTTGGCTTTGTAGCACAAACACTGGTGGTGAGGGTGGCAGTGCCCCCCATCCTGCCCCGCACTGGGGGTGCTGGACAACACCACTGCTCTCCCCTGTCTCAGCCAAGACTGAACTGCCAAGACCAGGCTGAGAACAGTGACAGCAAGCTGAAGGAGGTGGGTGGTCCTGCAGCCACCCAGCAGTGAGGGCAGGGCCCAGTGACAGCGGGATCAGGGGTCCAGGTGCTGGGAGGAGCCCCTGCAGAGCAGCAGAAGCTGAGAGCCCCTGGGTGGGGAGGGGTTGGCAAATAAAGCACCCAGTCCTTGGGACACTGGAGTTGGTATCCACCAGTCCATGGTGGTCATACTGCCATCCCTGCTGTGCTCCCAGCCGCTCAGTGTCCCCATCCCCAGCACCTTGGTGCCACCATCTCCATTCCCAGGATGCACCCAGCCCCTCTATATCCCTGCCTGCAGCCCTGTGGTGCCCCCATTCCCATCCCTGTGATGCCCTCAGCCCCATGCTGCCCCCCAGCCTCAGGCCCATGCTGCCCCCACCCCTCGATGACCCTGTACCCACACATGCTGCCATCTCCATTCCCATGGTGCCCCAAGCCCTGTCCCCACAATGCCCCCAGCCCCTCGATGCCCCATCTCCATCTCCATACAGATCTTGTTCCTTGTTCCTTGTCCCTGTGATGCCCCAGCCTTGTGGTACCCCCCCATCTCCACACCTACAGTGCTCCCAGCCCCTCGATGTCCCCACGCCCAGGGTGCCCCCTCCCCACCCCAGACCCTTGACGTCCCTGTTCCCAACCCTACAGTTCCTCCAGCCCCAAGCTGCTCAGGGTGGGGGCACAGAATGGACAGACAGCTGGACGCGGAGGGGGTCCCTGCTTCTCCGTTTATTAACAAGCAGCCTTCGTTTAAAAAAAAAAAAAAAAAAAAAAAAAAAAAAAAAAAAAAAAAAAAAAAAAAAAAAAAAAAAAAAAAAAAAAAAAAAAAAAAAAAAAAAAAAAAAAAAAAAAAAAAAAAAAAAAAAAAAAAAAAAAAAAAAAAAAAAAAAAAAAAACACAGACATACAGACAGGCAGAGGCGGCCCGGAGGGGCGGGGGGGGGGCCGCCCGCCCATGGTTCGTTTGGTTCCTGACACCAGAGAGGTTCAAGTAGCCGAAAAGGTTCAAGTTCACCATAAGGCACTTTAAAGCCATGACGGGAGCGGAGCTCCCCCAGCCCCATCACCCCTCCCGGCACCCCATGGCGAGGGACAGATGTGGGGGCCGGGCAGCGCTGGCGGGTGGCAGCGGAGGGGCCGGGGGAGGGAATATATTACATCATCTTTTTAAATATAGATAAAACTCTTATTGTAGACAAATAGTGCCGGTCCCCTGCTCCCCCGGGGAGGCTGCGCCCTGCGGGGGGCATGTGCAAAGGGCAGAGGGGCGACCGCGGGGGCGCGGCCGCCCCAGGGAGGTGGGTCCCACAGGGCCGGGGGGTTTCGGAAGGGGGACGGGGCCGGGGAGGGGCCGGGGCTGCCCCGCACCCAGGTGGGCTCACCCGAATAGTGCAACCAAGAGAAAGCAGCCGGGAGTGCAGGGGCGACGGGGGCTCGCCGGGGGGGGGGCTGCTCGGAGTGGGGAGAGGGGGACAAGCTATGCACAGCGCAGGGCAGTCGGCACCCCCACACCGGGGAGAGCACAGGAGGCTCTCCCCAGCTGGGGGTGTCTCGGTCCATGGGTGCCCCTGCCCAGTCCTGGCATCCACGAGGGGGGTTTGGTGAGAGGACACCCAAATCCCAATCCCCCTTCACCCACCTGGGCATGACCAGGTGGGCCCGGGCACGGCGGGGGGCGGTAGGGACCCCCCACCCCCTTGTGCAAATCGGCCGGGGTGGGGGGGGTTTCCCCCTTTGCATAACTGGGAATGAACCGTGATGGGAAAAACGGGATCAGAAACCCCGGTGGGCACAGCACAGCTCGGCACAGCACGGCCTTTTGCATCAGCCCTATGCCGTCTCCACCGGCACAGCGCCATCCGGCTGCGGCCCTTCCTCGCCCTCCGGCTCCTCTTCCTCCTCCTCAGGCTGCCCTGGAGCCCAGTAGCGGGCGATGGAGAGGCGCAGCTCCTCCAGCCGCCCGTTGGAGAGGTCGAGGCCGGGCGGCCCGGCGGGCGGCGGGGGCGGCTCATCGCGGCGGCGGCGGCGGGTCCGCACCTCCAGGCAGTTCTGGCCCTTGAGGTGCCGCTGCAGGTGGTCATCCTTGGCGAAGGCCTTGTGGCAGAGGTTGCACTCGTAGGGCCGGGCGCCCGTGTGCAGGTGCATGTGGTTCTTCAGGTCGTAGCTGTGCAGGAAGCGGGCGCTGCAGTGCTGGCAGGAGTAGGGCCGCTCGCCCGTGTGCTTCCGCATGTGGATCTTCAGCTTGTCGTTCCTGGAGTTGGGACACACAGGGAGACATCGGCACGGGGCAGCCGGCACGGCACCCAGCCGCGGTGCTGGCAGCCCTGTGGCAGGGATGCTCTGCAGGGCACAGGGGTCCAGCTGCTTGGGGGGCAGGGGACCCTTCTGCAGCTGCACGACCGGGATGCAGTTTGGTTACGCAGCGGAGGTGCAGGGGGGACGCTGCCGGGCACCCTAGGGTGGTCTGGCAGCGCTTATGGAGGGAAGAAATCCCCACCCCAGACCTTCACCACACCATGCCAGGCTGGCAGAGGAGGTGCCGTGGGAGATGCCAGTAGGTATCAGGCCTGGGTTGCTGTGGCAGCACAGAGTGCAGAACACCCCACAGACGGGACTGCACCAGCACGGATGGCAGGGGAAACCTACAGGGGATGCTGCCAGGTGCCTTGGGTCAGTCTGGCAGCACTCATGAGGTGCAGAAGGCCCCATGAACCTCACTGCACCATGGCAAGGGCTGGCAAGAGGTGCCATGGAGAATGCCATTGGGTACCCTGGGTTGATCTAGAGCACCTGTGGGGTGCCAAAGACCCCCTTGGATCTGCACCACACCAGCAGGGCTGGCAGAGGGGTATTGTGGAATATGCCACTGGGTACCCCGGGTTGGTCCAGCAGCACTCAGGGGATACAGAACAACCCGTGGACCGTGCCAGGGCTGTGGCCACGCCTCAGCAGGACTGGCAGGGGGAGTGCCATGGGGGACGTTAGTGGGTACACGTCCCACAGGGAGGGTCCATCCAGCAGCACTCACCGTGTGAATCGGACCCCGCACACTTGGCAGGCGAAGGGCTTCTCCCCCGTGTGTGTGCGCATGTGGCGAGGCAGCTTGCCGGCGCCGTGGATGACCTTGTGACAGACAGGGCACTCCTGGGGCATCTGCGAGCGGCGCTTGCGCACCAGCTTGTCAGGGCTATCCAGCCCAGGTGCCAGCGACTCGTGGTGCAGCGAGCTCAGGTAAGCCATCAGGTCAGGGTCGATGGCATCATCGTCAGAGGTGGCCTCCTCAGGGGACAGGGGGGGCTGGTAGGGAAAGGGGAAGGAGTGTGGGTGCAGCTCTTCCTCCTCAGGCAGCTCAAAGCTGTCGTATGGCAGGGGCAGCCCCTCGGGCAGGGGGGGTGAGGGCAGTGGTGGGGGCGGTGGGGGGCTGGCACAGCCCTCAGCCACCTCAGCGGGTGGCTCCTCGGCGTGGTTGTTGAGCCGGGCACCGGGGGCTTGCAGGAACTTGCGGGTCTTCTTGCTGCGCCGGGCGGTGGGGCGGGGTGGCGGCGGGGCGGGCAGCTCCCCCTCGGGGAGGGCGGCGAAAGCCTCCAGGTAGCGGCGGGCGCGTTCACAGTCGCTGTCATCGGGGCCGGGCGCCTCCAGCCCGCTGCCCTGCAGGATCTCCACGCAGGCAGCGATGACACAGGGGATCTCCAGCAGCCGGGCGGCGCGCAGCACCTCGCCCATGTTGGCGCTGCTGATGGTCAGCGTGGCCGTGTAGGCGAACTCCAGCAGCGCGCCCAGCGCCTCTGGCCCCACAAAGTCCAGCTCGCAGACCTCCTGCCCCGGCCCCGGCCCTGCAAAGAGCTTCTTGAAGTAGCGGCTGGAGGCAGCCAGGACAGCGCGGTGGGTGCGGTACTCCAGCCCCTGCGTCTTGATGGTGACATCGCAGAGCAGCCCCAACTGCCGCTGCTCGTTCAGGCAGCTCAGCAGCTCGCTGCTGTGCTCGGGGAAAGGGATGCCGATGAGGTCGTCCTCTGGGCTGGCCATCATCCTCACCTGCGAGAAGGATAGGATGCTGCCTGAGCAGTGCACAAACCACCTGGGAGACAGCGCTCGGAGGAAACATTGCGGCTGGAGCATCGCTGTCGCAAAGCCAGGGCACAAGGAGCCCTCCACACACACGCTGGGTGGCACTGGGGTTTCACTGGGACACTAAACTGGGGCAGGCTCAGGGCCTGTGGTCTGCCCTCAGCCCCCACTGTGCTCTGTCGAGGTTGGTGGGTGCAGCCCTCCCGCCGCAGCCCCCCACGCTTCCTCCATCCACACCGGCACCAGCCACCCGCGCCGCCACAGCAAAGGGGGAAATCTCAGCATGGCACCTTTGAACGTCGCCAAGGTGCAGCACTTCCTGTGTCAGCCCACCCACCACCACCCCCCGGCCCCCCGGCAAGGCCAGGCACAGCCACAGGCTCCCAGCCACCCCCATCCTGGGAACGCGGGCCTCACCGGCAGCGGGCGTGGGTGGGCAGGCGAGTGCCGGGAAGAGGGCCCTGAGGGCCAGGGGCCGCCCCGTGGAGCCCAGCCGGGCTGGGAACGGGGGCCACGCTTCCTGCCACCGCAGATTAGGATCAGCACCCGCGCCGCCGGTTCCTGCCCCCGCTCCTGGTGGGGACTGGGCCCCCTCCCTCCCCCTGTGCCCAAGCCCGGGGCCACTCCTCGCCCAGCCAAGCCCAGCCTGCGCCAGTCGGGCCTTTCCCACGCTAAGGCTGGCAGGCCTTGGCTTCAGACCTAAACCCAGCACTGCTGGCACTCACACCAGCGTCCCCTCAGCACAGCACCAGGGACCCACGCATTCCTGTGGAGCCAGCACAGGTGGGTGATGGAGCCTGTGGGAAGGGGGAGCCCATGACCCTACAACAACCTGCAGGCACGGTAAAGGCAGCACAGGCAACTCCCAGCAGAGGCGGCTCCGGGGCTGCAACCTGCCTTGTGACACCATGCACAGCCATGGGCAATGCCCTCGCAGCCAGATGGGGCTGCTTTCTGACACTGGCACAGCTGGGTGACATCCGCATGGGAGTCCAGTGACTGCAGCTTGAGGGAGGCAGAGGCACCAGCACTGCCACGCCACAGCGCTCTGTGCTGTCACAGCCATGCCATGCCATGCCATGCCAAGCCAAGCCATGGTGGATGGCAGCATGTGGCACTGGCCATTGCTGAGCCGTGCGAGGCAGTGCTGAGCCAGGCCAGGCCCATCCACCCCAACCCCACCACGGGTGCCAAGCCACACTGTGCCGTCGGCAGGCGGGCGCGGGGGGACGTGCCCCCTCTTGCCCATGGAGGGGCGGCGCGGCCGACGGCCCCCGGCGCAGGGGCCCATCCCCAAGCCGGCCACTCCCTGCGCTTGGGCAGCCGCCAGCTGGGGCTGCCTCGGCAGGCAGCTGGGAACGGCCCCGGAGCAACTGGCTGCGGAGCCGCCCCAGCCGCTGCCGAGCAGGCCCGACCGGCAGGGCAGGCGGCAGCCGCCCCTGAAACTGGGAGCCGGGCAGTGCCGACCGCCTGGGATGGGATGCTGGCGCCAGCGCCCATGGCCGAGCCCCCCTCCTTGGCAGGAGCCCGTCCCATCACCGGACGGGGTCCCCTCTGCCTGCTGAGGCGGGGGTGAGCGGATTAGGGGTGATTAAACCATCAGGGCCCTGGGAGCCAACAGGCAGCGACAGCCCCTGGTGGGATTAGGCAGGATTAAGCCGTGGGGGCAGGATTACGGGGGGGGGTGAGTACCCCATGCCACAGCTTGGGCAGCTGGAGAGGGATGACAGGGACGTGGCACCTGCCAAGGGTGGCCCAGAGCTCCACGCAACCCCGGGGCTGTCGTGGGTAATGGTCACGGGATGGGGTGGTACCATGTCCTCTGTTGTTGCCTCCCCTAGGGATGGCATGACAACAGCCTCCCTCCTGCCCCAGTCCCCACAGCATCTCCAGCCCCCCAAGACAGCTGGGAGCTCACAAGACTCCGACAGCACCCACTGGCACATGTCTGTAGGGGTGCCTGGGCACAGGGCAGCACTTGAGGCCCCGTCACACTCCAGCGAGGTGGTAGGGTGCTCCGAGGAAGGGGCACAGCCTCACCACGTTACAGTGCAGGTGGGCACAGCTCCAGTACTGCCAACGCCACAGAACACGCCAGCAGAGGCAGGTGATGGAGCTGGGACCCCCGTGAGCAGCCGCGGGGCCAGACGCCAGCAGGGCCAGGGCAGGGCGGGGAGGAGGTGGCAGTGCCGGCGGGCAGGAGGGGGATTTTCCATCGCACCAAACCACCCGCTACGGCTCCTTCGCTGACACCCCCACCCCCCCTCCGCACATCCTCCTCACTGGAGCGAAGTCACATGCTGAGCGGGTGCTGCCGTCGAGGAGATCACCGCAGCGATAAGGAAACGGTGGGGGGACGAGGTGTTTGGGGGCCGGAGGTACCCCCAGCCCCCCCGGCCAGAGACGGTGCCTGGGGAAGAGCAGGTGGCGATGCCCGTGGCCCACCGTGCCAGGGCTCAGTTATGTCCGTGCTGTGGCCAGACACGTTTCGGCTGCAGCAGCCTCAAAGGGCTGAGTAAAGGGGGGGGTCACTCCCCACGCTGAGCTGGCTCCCATGCAGGGCAGGTTGGCAGCAGGAACAATGCTTGCCTGGGTCACCCTGACATCCCTCAGCCGGCCTGCGCTGCCTGGCACAACCACGACCAGGCCCCTTCCACCTGCCAGCTCCCTCCATCCTGGGGGCCTGGCCAGCCCAACAGAGCCATGCACAGTGGGGTGGGGGTCTGGCCGTGCAGCACCCATCGTGCATGGGGACAGGCTGTGTCCCGTGCCACCAAGCCAGGATGGCACCCTGACCCTGCGCAAGGGCACAGTGCCAGCCTTTGCTGAGCACTGGCCACAGCTTGGGGACAATGGAAGATGCGGGGTGGAAGGGGGAGCCTGGGGGGGGGGGTCTCCCCACCTGCTCCCTTGCAGGGAAGGGGGGCAGAGGTCCTGGGGAGCACAGACCCCACCCTGCTGCTGCTTTCGGTCACAAGTTGCAAATGCTGTCGAGGGACTTCATAGCCACACTGGGGAGAATGAGTCACCCAGGAAGGGGAGTGCAGCGCAGTGTTGCCCCAGCCCCCAGCCCTGCAGGGCCCCTCACCCTTTGGGAGCTGGGATGGTGTCCAGGCCGTGCACCCCCCCCCCCCGCCATGCCCTGCCTGGAGCCAACTGGGAGCAGCAGCGGCCCTGGCGCCGGTGGCCACAGCGAGGGGGCTGGCGTGGCTGTGGGGCAGGGGTTGCGCAGCCCCTCTGCCCACCCTGCAGGGAAGGTGGCGGCCGGGGCCTGGCCGAGCTGGTGACCCTAAGGCAGGCACATGCCAGGGGTCCCATTGCTGGAGGATGTGGGAAAACTGGCACTGCCCTCTGAAAGAAGAAGAATGAGGAAAGAGAAAGGGAAAATGGTTTGGAGAGGGAAGAGGATAAACAGAGTCCCCCAGCCCACAGCACTGAGAACGACCCCTGTGGCACCGCTCAGCTTCCTTCTGGCCAGCTCACACAGAGAGCTCCCAGCAGGAGAGCTCCCAGCGCCCTGAGCACCTTCAGCGTCTCCCAGGCACGGCTATTTGCTGCCGCCATGGCACACCAGCCATCGGCACTGCGGAAGGGGGTCGGAGCACTGTGGCCTAGGGCTGCCTCAGCACCCAGCTGGCACCGTGCCGGGGGCCCAGTGCCAGCCCAGCACGATAGCAGCCATGGAGGCTGGGCACAAGCATCCCTGTCACAGCAGAGCAGGACCAGCGACACTGCCAGTGCCAATCCTGGCACCTGCAGCAGGGACAAGAAGCAGAGCCCCCATGCCGCTCCCCGACCCACTGGCACTGTGCTGGCATCCCGGCCCTCTCCTGCCGCCAAAACCCTTCCCGCTGCCACATCTGGCTGTCCGGCATTGCCACTGTGGGGTGTGGGCCCTGCTCTGCCAAGCCAAGGTGACCCAGATCTCGCCACCTGTCCCTTCCCATCCCATCCTATCCCATCCCAACCCACCGGAGCAAAGGCTCAGGCAACACCGGCATCCCAGCAGCCTCTTGGCTGGCGCTGGAGCAGCTGGCCCAGCTTTTCTAGAGCCCAGCGGTACCACGCTGGGTCCCCAGCCCCCTGGCACTTTCCCCGCCGGTGATGGCGGAGGGGTGCGTGGCTCACCTGGCCCGTGTCCCGGCGTGGTTCGGCGCTTCGTCGCAGCCGGGCTGGCGGCCTGCGAGCGGCAGGGAGGGGAAGGCACGGTGCTGTGTGAACTTGGCCCCGCTCCCCACTGCACTTGAGCTCAGGATCCCACCTCAAAAGGAGTCGACGCCCACACCCCGGGTCACGCACCTCCCAGTCCCGCTTCCCAGAACACACACGGCATTAACCCTTTGCGGCCGGTGCTGTGTCGCAGGGCACCGGCCCAGAACCAGGCAGGGGGCATCCCTTGGCCCACTCCCACGGGAGAAAATGAGAACACCACAGGACAGGCACCCCACAGCATAAGCATCCCTCTCCTGCCACCAGCATTGCCTCCAGGCCACCTGCCCCTGCCCCCCGTGCTGAGGCATCTCACGGCCCTCACCTTCTGTGCCACCCCAAGGCAGGGCGCCGAGTGCTGGGTGCTCCCCGCTGGCCGTGGCCGGCCCAGCAGAGCCAGGAGGGCGCCTGCGCTTGGCGGGAGTGGGGCTGCCACCACAGGGCTGGGCTGGGTGAGCGTGCTGTGGCCTGCCCAGCCAGCCCCAGAGCCACCCCTCGGCCCTACGGATCTGTGTCCTGCTCTACCCTGGGAGAGGGTTGCCGAGCTCCCACGGGGAATGTGGGATGCGACGACGCCTGGCTGGACTGTGCTGCCTGGTCCCCTCCACTCCCCCAGGCCGGGACACCCATGGGCCCCCCTGGCCAGGCTGCAGGTTCGCGCAATCCCCCCCATAATTACACCCTCTGTGTCCCCAGCTAAACAGCAATTAGCAGCCCGGAGAGCGCGCCCCACACCCCACCGCTGGCACCAGCAGCCGCCCAGGCCACCCACGCCAGCCCAGCCGGGGGCACCTGCACCGCAGCACCCTGGCATGGCCCCGGACAGGCCCCGGGCACCGTGCCGGTGCCGCTGGCAGCAGGAGGCCAGCAGAAAGGGGAAGAGCCCCACACCAGCTGGGTTGTGAGGGGCCTCCAGCCCAGCCCCAGCAATGCTCACAGAAAGAGCTGGGTTGTGCAAGAGCCCACAGGCGGGCAGAAGGGATGACAGGCGGGCAGAGGGGCAGTACCAGCGTGCCCTGGCATGGCATCCCACCTCCCCCCTCACCATGGACTGTGTGCTGGGCAGGAGCCACCTGTGGGGCCACGGGTCAGCCCAGTGCCTGGAGTGCAGGCAGCGCCCAGCCTGGGGCAGGAGGGCTGCAGGCAGCACTGCCCACCGCGCTGCCACACTGCTCTGGCATGAGTGGCTGCCCCAGTGTGGGGCACAGTGGAGGGCACAGTGTCCCTGGGAGGGAGGGAGGGGGGGAAGAAGAGAGGAAGGGAGGGAGGGATGCGGCACCTGCTGCCAACCCTTCGCCTGCCCTTTGTTCCCCATAAAGGAGGGGAACGGCGCCAGCCCCCCCTGGCCCAGGTGTGCCAGGTGCTAAGGGCGGGAGATAAGGTGGGCGAGGCGGGCAGGGAGGGGCACAGCATGGCATGGGCACGCAGCCCTGAGTCAGGGTTCCTGCTGGTGGCCAGGCCCCACTGGGGTGAGTCACCATGGCCCCCCCACCCTGGGGGTGTTGCAACCGCCTCAGCGCTGGCCACGAACTGCTGCTCACCCTGGCTGGGGGGCATTGGGCAGCCTACTGGGGGGACCAGGTGGGGAGATGCTGGCCTTTGGGGACGATGGGCTGACCTTCATCCATCCCTCCATCCTCCTCCAAGCTCCGCCCTTGCCTTGGCACCCTGACCAATGTCACCAGAGATGGGACATGGCCTCATCCCAGCTTCTGCATGGCACTGGCTCCTCTCCCGATGGCAGGACAGGCAGCCCAGCCATGGGCATCCCCATCTCCTGCATCACACCCTGACCCAATTCGCCAAGGCACGGGCTTGCCCATGAGTGGCCAGTGCAGATGTGGCCAAGGCCATGTGGCCCCTGTGGGTCACCCCCAGGCTCCCTAGCGTGCCAGGCACAGGTCACACAAGGCTGGACATAGGTTGGCCCTGGCTGCTCTGTGCTCAGGGAGATGGCAGGAACAGGCAGGGGGAAGGAAGGAGGGAAGGAAGGAAGGAAGGGAGGAAGGGAGGAAGGAACACAGAAGGAAGAAAAATGGGCACATTTCACCTGACAGCCAGGGGGACAGGACTGCAGTCAAAGCGAGTGGCTCTCAGAGGGGCCCCAAGCCCAGTCAGTGCCCAGGCCGCTCCTGCCAGCACCAAGAAAAGCATGGAGGAGCTGGGCATCCTGCACGGCCCAGCCTGGCCAGGACCCTACTGAGATGCAGCCAGACTCAGTTGCTCATGAGCCTCCCTGCTGCCCAGTCTGGGCACAGTTACTGGTGGCAGCAGGACGAGGCTCTGCCAGCCCCCAGCCTGGGACAGGCAGGCTTGCCTGTGGCTGGGCCTGCTCGCTGGCCCCAGGGTGAGCCAGCTCTGGAGCCGCTGGCCCTGCAGCAGTCATGGGAGCCCCTTGGAGAGCAGCCAGACTGCCTGGGTCCCACCACACTGCACAGCCCCAGGGGGTCCCCTGGGCTGATGGCACCTCCTAGTCAGCACAGGGTGTGTGTCCTCACAGCACCTCAGGGACTGAGCACTGCCAGCGGTGCCGGCCAGGCCCCAATGCTCCATCCTGGCACTGCTGTGCTGGTCTTGGTGGGGTCACTCAGCAAGGACAGTGCCAGCCCACAGCCCCCCCCTTCATACCCCCCAAAATAGCCCGGCTTCCGCCCCCACGGCAGCTGCCTGCTGCCAGCTCCCCGCTGCCCACGGCTGATCCCAGGGAGGGAAGGGGGGCAGGCGGCTCTAATCCCCCCCCAAGCCCATGTAGCACTGCCAGCGGGGACATGCCCGCCACAGCCACTCTGACCCAGGTAACGCCACTGGGGAGACCCCAGCCAGCCCTGCCCTGTGGGGAGGGTGATGGCCCCACAGCTCCATAGTGGAGCAGGGCCCGGGACAGCGTCTGTGGAGCTGCACTATGGGACACACGGCTGTCCCCAAGGCCCACCACAGCGGCTGCCTTGGCACCACCCACGCGGGAGGGGCAGGAATCCTTTCTCCTTTCCTCCTTGGCCCTGCAGCGGGACAAAAGCTCCTGCCCATCCTTGCCCCCAGCCCTGTGCCCCCAAGGATGCCCACGGGAGGAGACTTGAAGCAAAATTGCTGGGGTGCCACCGTACCCAACGCGTGCCAAGCAGTCCAGCTACGCTCCCCATCCCACCAGTGTCTGGGGTGGGCAGTGCCTGGCACCCACCCTGCCTGGGACCCAGTGCCTGGCAGCAGGACCCCCTTACTCACCGCCCACTCCGGCCACTGCCCATGGGGCCTGGGGACACGGCAGGGACAGCCAGGCAGAGTGGAGCACGCAGTGCAGCCGAGGCTGCCAGGAGAGGCCAGAGCTCGCCTGACCTACTTCTCCTTCCGCATCACCTGCTTTCATTTTCCCTCACCCCGGCTGGTCCCCCCGCCCGCCCGTGGCCCCGCCAAGTCACGCCACCAGCTCTGGGGACACAGGGCACCCAGGCCCCGTGGCTCCCACCGCACCAGTGTGCGTGCCAACTGGCTGCCCATCCCTGGGCACGGAGCATGGCCAGGCACCAGGCACGCTGAAGGTCACTGGCCACAGCCCTGGCATCCCCCCACTGCCTGCACGGCCACCCAAGCGTCACCTTCCTGGCACAAAGCGAGTTTGACGGGTCTCAGCCCAGCCCCTCGCCGGGTCCTCTGGCCACCCCGGGGCTTGCTGGGGTGTGGACACGCAGCTCCCGGGGCATGTCGGGGACGCCAGCGCTGCCACGGGGAGCCAGGCGGGCGCCAACCCTCCAGACGGGGCGGCCGCTCCCGCCGGCACCCCGCCGGCTCCCGCGGTGGAGTTACCATGGGAAGGCGGCTGTGGTGGCGCAGGGGGAGCGCAGGCTCCCGGGGGCTTCCGCCAGCAGCCTGTGCGCTGCCAGGAGAAATTTCTCCCTGGTTTCATCATCCACCGCCTGCCCCGAAGGAGAAGTCCCCGCTCCACGCACGGGACAGCAGCCGCCCCTCGGGGGCTGGGGGTGCAGCGGGGGCCGCGCTGGCCCCGCATCCCCCGCTGCCGCCCACTCCCCGCCCCCGCGTGCTCAGGCCTGTCGCGCTCGTGCCACGTGTGCACTGAGGGTGCACGGCACCAGCTGGCAAAGCCACGCTGCCACAGCCCTGGGCTCAGCGCCGCAGCGCTGGGGGCAGCCTGCGCCCGGGCAGGGGGTCTTGGAGGGTCCTCAGGACCGAACATCGGGTGTGTGTGTTCTCCCCCACACCTGTCACCTTCCCACGCTCACCTCTGCACCCCCCGTCCCCAGCAGGGGCACTCCCAGCCTTGTTGCCTCCTACTCTGCGCTGCCCCAGAGTTTCCCCTTCTCCGAGCACCCGCTCCAAGTTCCTGAGCTCAGTCCCTCCCTCTGTCCCCGGCACCGGCATCATCACCGCAGCCGTGAGTCGCCGCAGTCTCCGCGTGCCTCTGCCAGCGCGGGGGGTCCCAGCGCCCTCCCCCCCCCTTCCCACCGGCTCTGGTGGCTGGAAACTGAGGCACGGGGCAACTCACCCCACGCCACAGCCGGCACTGCGTCCCCTCGCCAAGCGAGCACGGCCACGGGTCAAGGGCGGCTGCAGCCCAAGACGTGGATCTGCTCCGGCGGGAGGGTAAATACCGCACCCCGCCCCGGGCAAACAGTGGCCGGGGGCAGCCAGCCAGGGGGACGAGGACAGGTACGGCAGGGCTGGGCGCACGGGGCAGAGTCCACCGGTGTTCGGCAGGTGCTACCAAGGCACCGATGCCGGTGGGGACCGCTGCACAGCCGAGCAGTGAGCCGCCGCTGCCAGCGCGCAGGCCCGGGGGTCACCGGCGTGGCAGAGCGTGTCGGGACACGGGGACACCCTCCAGCTCTATCGACACCGCTGCACTGGGGGGTCCCTGAGCTGCCTTCCCCGTGCGGCGGTGCCGTTCCTGCCCGGTGCACCAGGGACGCCGCCAAGCTGCTCACCAGGTTGGGAAGGGCAGTGGGACGGTGGCAGCTCTCAGTCACCCGTGGGTGACCCACGGGGGATCCTGGCTGGATTTGGCAGCACCGCAACAGGACCCCAGCGGAGCCTTGGCAGCCGCCCCGGCACGTAGCGGGGACCTGCCGGTATCACCGATTTCCCGCAGCCCTGTGCGCAGCCACCGAGAACAGCCCACGAGTGACACCCCCCCCCCCTCCCGCCCCACGGGCGACGTGTCCACCAGCTCCGGTGGTGAGCGGAGACGGAGGGGACACCGCGCGGAGCCCCGCGAGCCGGCCGTGCCCGCCCATCGCCCGCAGCATCCCGGATCCACGCGACTCACCGCAACCGGGCGGCAAAAATCGGTCGCCGCGCCGCTCCCGGTCCCGCTGCCAGTGGGTCGGTACCTCCGCGCAAACCCCCGCCGGTGGCTCTGTCCACTCCCCACCCCACCGCCACTCACCTGCGCGCCCCGCCCGAGCCACGGGCCGCTCCCGGGGCCGCGGCCCCGCCTCCGCCTTCACCTGCCGCCGCCGCGCCCCGCCCGCTCCACCCCCGGGCCGCCGCCGCCGCCGCCGCCGCCGCCGCCGGGGCTCCAGGAAGCGCCCGCCCCCGCTCGCCCATTGGGCAGCGCGCCGGCGCTCGCGCGTCCGATTGGCGGACCGCCCCGTCAATCAGCCCCGCGCCTCGCCCCCGTGAGGGCGGGGGCCGCGCGCGCCCCCCGGGACCGAGGGGGAGCTGAGTCAGAGCCGGGAACGGGGCTCGGCCCCGGAGCTGGAGGGGGGGGAACAGCCCGGGACGGCCCCGGCGGCGCCGAGCGCGGTGCCAGGCGCCGAGCGCGCTCCGCCCGCTGCGGCCGCCCCGAGTCCCGGGGCCGGCACGGCACGGCCCGCTCCGCCCCGTGGGTACGGAGGGGGGGGGGCGGGGAACCGGGCACGGGGTGCGGGTGTGAGAGCCGAGAAGTGTGCACCGGAGGGGGAGTTTGGAGTACCGGGAAACTGAGCGTGGCGGGGAGGTAGAAGGGTGGAGAGCCGGGCTTGGGGAACCGGGCACCGAGCAGCGAGCGCTGGGAGGGTTGGAATGCCAGGCACGGGGGGATGGAGAGCTGGACACGGAGAACGTGGCGCCGGGGGAATTCGGGCAGCTGGCGGCGCGGGGGGCAGCCCACCGTTCCTGGCGGCGCTGGAGCGAACGCGGCCCCCCAAATTGCCCCCCGGGGCGGCCCCTCCGCAGGTGCCTGGGCGCGGGCCCCGCGCAACCTGTTTGGCCGCTGCCGGCCCCGGGAGGCAGCGGCGGCCCCGAGGCTCACCTCGGCTCACCCCGACCCCCCCGCGCCTGGCTCGGAGCGCGGCCACTGCCCGGCACTGGCGGAAAGTGTGAGGAGCCGCCGCCGGCCCCGGGGCTGCCAAGGCAAACACGGCCCCGCGCAGACGTTATGTCAGCGGGCGGGGGGGCGGCGGCGGCGGGAGCAGGACCCCCACCCACTCTCCCGCCGGGCCTCGGTATCGGGCACCTGCCGCCGCGTCTCGCCCGACCGTCCGCCCGCTTCGGTCCCCCCAGCTTCGTCCGTCCGTCCGTGCACCTGCATCCCTACCGCGGGCACCGGCCCGCCGGACTCGGGGCTTCCGTGCGGGCGGCGGGGGCGACCCGCAGAACCACCCCCCGGCCCGCCGCTCCCCTCCCGCCCTCCCGGGCCGCCGCTCGCCGTGGCCGCTGCGCTCTGCCGGTGCGGGCGGCGGCGCCCCCGGTGCCGCTCCCCCCGACGGCGCGGCCGCACTCACCTCTCACAGCAGGGCCGGGGCGGGGGCCGCGGGCTCAGCCGGGCCGGCGGCGTGGCAGGAAGGACCGGGTGGTCATCGCGGCCCACGGCGGCCGCCTGCAGAGGGCACTGCCGGTCCCCGGAGCCGAGCCCCGTGGGCGGCACCGACACGCGTGGGGTCATGGGGGGTCTCTTGGTGCCGGCGGCACCGTTTATTGGGGTTAAAAACAGCAGACGCGGCATGGGAAATCCGGGACCACCGCGGCTGCGCTCGCCCGGGACATCCCCGCCCTGCCACGACGGACGAAGGACCCCCCGGGCCCGGCAACCCCACCTTGGGTGACTCCGCACTGCCCCCCACCCCAGGGGTGCTCACCTGCTCCCCCATTCGCTCCAGCTGTGCTCGCCTGCCCCAGCACCTGCCGCACACCCATCCAGCTGTTCTCTAACCTGCCCCACACTCCAGCTGTGTTCACCTGCTCCACACCCATCTAGCTGTGCTCACCTGCCCCCCGCTCCAGCTATGCTAACTTGCCCCACACCCATCCACCTGCCCCATATCCCAGCTGAACTCACAGCCCCACCCCACCCCAGCAGTTCACTTCCTTTCCCCGTTCTTGCTGTGACACCCAGGCCCACAGCCCACCTCCTGCCCCCCACTCTGTCCCACCTCCCTTCTCTCTTGCTTCTCCCAACCTCTTCTGCCCTGGCTGCAACCCCCTGAGGCCTGGCCTGGACAGCGGGGAGTCCTGCCTCATGCCTTGCTTTTTTTTTACAAAAATAGATAAATTAATATATATTTAACTATTAAAATAATAAAATTAAAAGAGAATACGTTAAATAGCGCCTGTGTCACCGAAAGCCCCGTGGTTGGGGGCAGCAGGTGCTGACAGGGTGGTGAGCCAGGCATGGGGGCACTGTACCCCCCCCAGGCCTAGGGCAGAGGGTCCCCGGAGTCAGGACGGTCCTGCTGCAGCATAGCCCTGGAAGGCAAAGGCCAGAGGGTGGTGGAGGAGCCCCCCTGGCTTGTGCACCTGCTTTTGGGGAGCTCCCTGGCATCCCCCCACTGGCCCCAGCCCCTCAGCGCAGCTGGTTCAGCAGGACCTCGAGCCAGCACGGGCAGGAGGTGATGAACTGCCGGGAGTAGCAGGGTCCCCAGCCCTTGGCAAAGCTGATGCGGATGCTGTGGGGGTCGCAGGGCCCCTCCCCAGGGAGCCGCCAGCCCCCTCTGCCCCCCACCTGCTCATAGTCAAACACCTTTGCTGAGTAGCCAGGCAGGACCTTGAGGACAGTGAGCCCGCGGGCCCCGGGGGGGCTCAGGGTGGGCGAGCTGACGAAGATGGGGTGCTCGCTGCGGTTGTAGGCCCAGATGCCGCCCAGCTCCCGGCTCAGCAGCAGCCCCCGGCCGATCTTGCCGCGCGCCCGCCGGACGGCGCGGCTGCGGTGGGCAGCCGGCAGCTGGGCCAGGCAGAACCCGCTGCCCCATGGCATCTCACAGAAGACATTCACTGATGCCTCGTGCACAGCGTAGAGGTGGCCCACACGTGTCCGGTGCTCCCAGTAAGCCAGTTTGCACCAGCAGCCGTCCTTGATGGTGCTCCGTGAGAGGCTGGTGTCTGGCAGGGGAGAGCAGAGCTGTCACTGTGACCAAGCCATGCAGCTGGATGGGCCCAGGGCACTGGGCACAGGGGGTCTGCGGACAAAGGGGTGTACTGATGCCCCAGGGATGCCTCAGCACAGGCTCTGGCACTGGGTGGGAGTCACTGGAGCTGTTCCTGGTCCCCAGGGATCCTAGTGACAGGTGGGGAGTGCGGGGGGAAGAATGTGTGTGTGGTGGTAGCTTGGCAGCCCTGGTGGCCAGCAGCCAGGCAGGAGCCGTGGCTGTGTGCGTCAAGGCACATTGTGTGTGTCCCCATAGGCAGTGCTTCCTCCAGCGAGGAGCCTGGCGCCGCCAAAAATAACAGGAGCTGCAGTGGGGGGGCCAGGCCCAGGCTGCTCTCCCAGCAGGAACCCCCCATCCCATGCTGGAGCCTTTTCCTCCTGCTGGGAGTGGCTACTGGCTCCGTTCCCTGGTTTTCAGGTTCTGTCCCCTCCAATCTTTGCTCCCGACTCAGGGGTTCAGTCTTGCCCTCCTGTCCTCTGGGTGTGGCACACACAGTGTGGTGGGACCCTCTTACCGCGCCAGTCCCCACCTTTGTGGCTGAACTCCAGGAGCTGAGAGCTGGGGTGCTGGGGCTCATCTGGCCAGGAGGGACCACAGGATGCCTTCGAGTAGGGAGGTGGTGGGGTCTCTGTGGGGGAGGGAGAAGGGAGTGAGGGGCTAGGCATGCATTCTGCCCCTCTCAGAGGCCCCTGGAGCCCTAAGCGGGCCCCAGGGAGCAGAGGTGAGAGCCCGGGTGGGCGAGGGGGCCTCCGGTGTTGCCACCAGCACTCACCGGGTACAGCCAGGCGGCTGAAGTGGTGGGGATTGCAGCAGAGTGCAGCCGAGTCCCCGCAGACACCCCGGCGCCCAGCACAGTAACAAAGGTGCTTGAGCTCGTGGGGCTGGTGAACATCGGGCCAGCGGAAGAGGCGGCAGAGCAGGACTTGAGGGGGGAGCCCCTGCTTGGCCCCTCGTGCATCCCCCCGGGGTGCCCAAACACAGCTGGACTCCCAAGCGCCCCGGCTCTCCACTGCCTGCACCAGCAGCTCTAGCTCCTCGTCCTTCAGCTTCTTGAAGAGGGCATGAGCTGCCGGTTTGAGGGCGCCGGGGCCGTCCTCGGAGCCCGTTGCTGCACAGCGCTGCCGCCACAGCCGCCGCACCAGCCCCGCACGGCGCGAGCGGAACATGGGGCAGCGGTGGGGACGACCTGCAGGACAGGGACAGGCATCACCTCCTGCACCGCCAGAGGGCTGTGGCTGCAGGGGGTCCTGGTGAGGACCTGGCGCATCCTCCTGTGTCCTCCCACGAGGCTGCTTTGCCCGGGTTTGCCGCTGCCTGTGCCCCACATTGCTGCCCTCCCCACCACAAGGGCACGGCCCCGCTTCAAGGGGTACTGGCATCCCCGAGATCATATCAGACATGACTCCAAAGCCAACCCCCCCACTACTGGGGAACCTGCCTGTGCTGATGGTCCACATGCCCCTGCCCACAGCACCTGCCCACTCCCCTGTGACCCCCCTGCGGGGCTGGGTAAGGGGTCCCCGGGGGAAGGGGTCTCACTCACGGTGGGTGGCGGAGGAGGGTGCGAGGCTCCGGGGCGGCGCATGGGGCTGTGCTCTCAGGGTGGCCGGCACTGCTCTGCCGGCCGTGCGTCACTGCCTGCACTTTTTCCTGTGCCGGGATGCTCTCCCCTCCCCCGGACCTCCCTGTTTGGGGAATTCACTGATCCCCCCCCTCCCGGCCAGCCCCGGGGCTGAACCACTGTCAGGGCCACCACACCAGGACGGGGCAGGCACCAGATGCATGGGCTTTAGTAGTCAGGGATGCCCAGCACTGTGCTACCAAAGCAACTGGGCACAGCTGGGAGCCCAGACAGCACCACAGACCACATCAGTTCACACCCACGGGGCAGGGTCCAGCTGGAGGAGCTGATCTGGGGAAAGTCATGTGGCACAGCAGCAGGGCACCATCCTGGCAGACCCCACTCCCACTCCTGTCCACACAGGGGTTGTAAGGACTACCTAAGCCCCTCGTGGCACCTTGGGCAGGGGTCCCTGCCTTCCCATAGCCCTCACCCCAAGCAGGGCCCCCCACTGCGGGCGCTGGGTGAGGGTGGGAGCCTGCTGCACAACAAAAGAGCTAATGTAAACGGGACCCTTATCCCGTGCCGGGCCAGGCTTCCTGCTCCCGACTTCCCGCTGAGATAAGGGAGGCCACACTGGCGCCAGTGCTGCCGCCGAGGACGGGGCGTGCAGAGCCTTCCCTGTTCCAGAGCCAGGCACCGGCACAGGCAGCATCAGGCAGAGTGGGCCCAGGGACCCACGGCCACCCCCACAGCCAGGTCCCAATGCCACCAGCCATGACCTTCAATGCAGCTCCCAGCTGGGCTGGGCCCATTGGAGACACTTTGCTCTGGCTGCTTCCTGTGGACTCTTGGCAGCACAGGGCTGGGACGTGAAATGGCTGGAGGGGGCGGGGGGGAAGCAGGAGGTACTGGAGAGCCCCAGCTTCCCTCTCTTTCCCCTTGGCCCCAGGGGATGTGGTGACCCTCAGCCCTGGGCAGGGGCGAGGGGGGGGCTGGTGTGCCTTGGTGCTACCCAGGGCGAGGGTTGGAAGGTTTGGGGACAGACACACACACACAAACACTCCCAGAGCTCTGCCCAAACAGATGCAGCCAGTCAGGCTCTGCTCAGCTTTACTGGGGTCTATGACTGTGGGGAGCGCAGTGTCCCAGCGCCGGGGGTCTGTCAGCTCCATCAGCACGTGGCGACAAGCACAGTCCTGGGGAGGGCAGAGAGGCACAGCGGGTGAGGACCCACTGACCAGCACCAAGGCTGCACCCCGTCAGTCCCCAGAAGCACCACAGCCAGGCCCCCTGTCACCCCCCAAGCACCATGACCATGACCTTTTAGCCCCCAGGAGCACCATGGCTGGGCTCCATCACCCACCCAGCACCACGACTAGGCTCCATCGCCCACTAGCACCATGTCACACCCCAAACACCACATCAAGTGGGCAGCTGCAGACAGGTCACTCACCCACAGAGCCAGGGCGGGCAGGGGGTGCTGGACGTCCTGCAGCACTGGAGGGGGGAAGGGGGCATTCCCTAGTCCAGCAGCTCCCGGATGCACCAGCTGCAGAGAAGGAGGTAGACGCACTCCCGCAGCAGCCGCAGCAACCAGGAGCCCAGGCGCAGCCCCAGGGAGGTGGTGGTGGGTGCCGGCAGTGCCAGTGCCCGTGGCCGTGCCCGCGGGGTCTGGAGGAGCTGCATGGCTGATGAGGGATCAGCTGGATCTGATGTGAGGGGAAGAGGCGGCGCTGCTGACACACAGGGCTCTGACAAGCCCTGGAACCTGCTACATTCTCTGTGCTTCCAAAACCTCCACAACAGCGGGTACAGAGAGCGGGGGGCACGGCCTGGGGACCCTTTTGTTCCTCCCACTCCTGCCGCTGCCCCAGCGGGGCCCTCAGGGCCCAAAGAGGCCACGCGCCAGCGCAGCGCAGACCACAGCAGGTTCATTCAGTGCTGACAGGCAGCAGCTTTATTCAGTGCCATTCCCGGCAGCTTTCCAGAAGAGCCTCCCAGAGCGTGGCCCTCACTGCCGGGAGGTGCGCTCCTCTTCCTCGTTCTCCAGCTCGTAGGCAGGCCGGTAGCTCTCCCGGCCCCGGGCGTCGGTGCAGCGCAGCGCCGGGTTCTTCCGCGTGTTGGCCATGCTCCCCAGGGAGGTGTAGCTGTGCAGGAAGGAGGGGGCTGCAGGGCCGTGCCCAGGGGCACTAGCTGTGCCCGCAGAGAGGGCAGCGCTGGGCACTCACCCCTTGTCGTAGAGGATGCAGTAGGGAACGAAGAGCTTGCGCAGGAACTCCCAGATGTCCCGGTAGGCCCAGTCCTGCAGGCAGAATTGGATAGGGATTGAGGCAGAGGCCTCCACGGAAGCATCTGGACCCTGCTAGAGAGCACTCAGGAGAGCCAGATGGTCCTCAGAGCACCCCTTTCCCTCCCAGTGCCTCTTCATACAAAGGGAAACACCCTGGCAGGCAGGAATAAGCCCTGCCTGACAGCACCAGGCAGCCTGGCTGCAGCAAGCACCCACAGCCATGCCACGGGGCAGCAGATGCTCTGGGGAGAGCAGGAATCATGAGAGAAGCCCTCCAGGATGGGGCTGGATCAGTGTCAGCTCCCAGCCCCATCACTTTACCCCTCCCAGGCCCCATGGAGACAGTCCCAGCCCCAAAGCAGGCAGAGGCCACATACCAGCAAGGGGTTCACCCGCATGTACTGGGGCCAGTCGGGGTCTGTCATGCACATGGGGGTCAGAGTACACGAGTAGGGGTCTGTCCGCCGTGTTCCCATCAGGACGGCCTCCAGCTGTGGCTGCTGCTCCTTCAGGAGCGCCAGGGCCTCCCGGATGGAGCCCTCCACGGTGCAAAGCTGGACATCATACCTGCGCAGGCAGGGCGGGCAACTGTCTGCAGGCAACGCTGCACATCCCCTGCCCTGGAGCCCACCCTGCTCTGCCTCCTACCTCTGGACAGTGGCCTGAATGAACTGCTCCATTTCAGGGAAGGGGGACACGATGCGGATGTAGAGCACCTGCAGCTTCTCCTGCCTCGCTGGGAACCTCCTGCGGAGAGACCCAGCGCAGCTGGGCCCTGGCCCGCAGCAACCAGAGGTAGGGCAGTGTCCAGTTCCCGTCAGACAGGCCCCAAGAATCCACTCATTCCCCCAGAGTGGGGCAAGTGAGAGCCCCAGAGCCCTGGTTGGGGTGAGGGGGACCCCCCAGCCCTGCCCCAGGCTGGAGCCCTGTGGGCAAGTACCTCTGGACAGCAGCGTGGACGAGGTGCAGCAGGGCCGTGCAGTCCTTGCCCCCGTTGAAGCCCACACAGAGCTGGGCCAGGCTGTACCGGTCCAAAGCCTCCTCAATGGTCTGCAGGGCTGCTGCCACCTTCTGCCCGAGGGCCGAGCCTGCTGGGATGGGATGGTTGGTGCCTGCCCAGGTTATGCTGCCTCGGCACAGCCCCAGAGCCTGTGGATGTCTTGTGTCCCAACACACAGTGGAGCCACTGCTGGCACCACAGCAGAGCTTGTGCAACCCAGAGGTCTGTGCCACGATGGGACAGGGATCATGAGGGCCTGGGGAACTGCAGCACTGCTACTGCACTTTGCGCTCTCCCACTCTGCCACCGCTGGCCCTACCTGGGGTTACAGGTCCCACTCCCACCTGTGTGGGACAATGCAGAACCAGCAAAGCCTCAGTACCCCCCAGTGAGCCCCCCAGCACACCACAACAGGCTAGCTCTGCTCCCAGGCCAGCGTTCCCACTGCCCCAGCCCTCCTGGGCCGCACGGGAGAAGTGTGGAGGCACAGGTACCTGACTCTGCCAGGCCATAAACCTCTGCAGCTGCCCGGGACACGCAGTCCGTCACCAGCGGCACAGCAACGCCCGGCGGCAGCTGCCTCATCAGGAAGCCGTACGCCTCCTCCAGGTCCTGCTCCGACTCGGAGTCCAGCGTCAGCTTCACGCGGTAGTAGTTGCTGGCCCAGTCCGGGTAGGAACCCAGGCTGACGCGGCCCTGGAAGGCGGCGTGGGCCCGGTCCAGCACGGGCGCGATCAGGAGCTCGTCGGCCGCCACGTAGACGGCGCGGGAGTGGAATCGGGTCCGCTCGCTTTGGAACAGGTGGGCGAGGCCGTCCAGGGCGCGCTCCATCAGCGCCGGGATGCCCGGGAAGATGTACACGTTGCGCACGCTGACCAGCGGGTACTCGAAGGCGCCGCCGCGCCCGTCCTTACCGTAGTTGAGGCGCGAGGACTCGGGGACGCGGGCCAGCTTCATCTCGGGGCACTGCGCCTCCGTCCTGCCAAAGAACTTGTGCACCAAGGCCACCAGCTCGGGGTGGGGCACGACCTTCTCCCCGAAGGCCTTGGCCACGGCCTCGAAGGTCACGTCGTCGTGCGTGGGGCCGATGCCGCCCGAGGTGAGCACGAAGGTGAAGCGGGTGGCGAAGGCGGCCACCTCGCTGGCGATGGCCTCCACCTCGTCGGGCACCACCGAGATGCGGGCCACCCTCACGCCCAGGGCGCGCAGCCGCCGGCACATGAAGAAGGAGTTCGTGTCCTGAGTGTGGCCCTAAAAGGCGGGGACGGAGACAACCGTGATGGCCCCCCAGTCCCGAGCATAGAGTCCGGCCCGCCGCCCCATCCCCCTGGCCTGCCCCGAGCAGCACCTTGAGGATCTCGTCGCCGATGACGATGATGCCGGCGGTGCTGGGGGAGCCCCGGGCCGGCCCCTCGACCGCCATGGAACGGGAGGCTGCGGCGCGCAGGGCCACGGCCGCCCGCAGCACTCCCCCCCGCAGCGACCCCAACATGGACCCTCCCGAACGCTCGCCCGGGCCGCGGCTCCTCCCCGCGCGCTCATTGGCCCGTCCGCCCGTCCGTCACACAGCCCTGTGGGCGCCCATTGGTCGGGAGGCGGGACCGCGGGGACGGAATCATCGCTCCGGGGGGGAATGGGGATGTCCCCCCTCGTGGCCATGGGCTCGCCCGGCGGGCGGGGGCACCGGGAGCGCCCCCCATCCCCTCACGGCCCCAGGATTGCCCCGGGGGGCACCGGGAGCGCCCCCCCCGTCCCCTCACGGCCCCGGGAGCGCCCCAGCCCCCGGAGAACCCTCTGCTGTCCCCGGGAACCCGCGCCAAGAGGCTCCGCGGTCCCGGGAGCCCCTCGACCCCCCTCGCCGTCACCCACAGACAGGAGCTCCCAAAAACATCACTTTATTGAAGCTTTGGAGACCTCGCAACAGGAAAAAACCCCGGCGCCGAGTGGCCACAGCGGTGCCCGGGCGGCACCGAGGGCCAGGGGTTGAAGCCCTCCAGGAACGCGGAGGAGGAGGAGGAGGAGGAGGAGGAGGAGGAAGGTGCTTTCTCAGCTCGAACGGGCTGGGAGCTCCAGCAGAGCGGGGACGGCTCACTTCTCCGGCTTCTTGGGCCGCGGCCGTCGGAAGAGCAGGATGTGGGGCTCTGCGGGAGGACAGAGGCGGTCAGGCCGGGCCCCCCGGGCGCCCCCCGCCCCCCCGCGAGACTCACCTGGCTCGTGGATCATGTAGTGCACCCAGCCCTGGCTCTGCTGCACCCCCAGGTTCCGCCACTCCGACTCCGACAGCAGGTGGGTTTTGGGCACCAGCTTGGCGATGTCCTTGGGCAGCATCACGTGCCTGCGGCGCCCCCGCGACCCCCGGTGAGTCCTGGGGCACCCTGGGGCCACCGCACCCCAGCACTCCCTGGGGACCCTGACCCGGTCACCGTCACAGCCTCCAATTCCCAGGATGGGGTTCCTCCCCCCGGGGCACCGTTAACGGGACCAGCTTCGTGACTCGACAAAGAGCCCCCAATGGGGCCCCTCCGGGATAACTTCCCTCTTGCTCCACAGGGCAGCGCCTCGGCGATCCCCCCCCCCTCTTCCACAAGCGAGCCTTTACCGGCCTCTCCCCCCGCCGCGCACCGTTACCGGGACACCCTCCCCTCACCCCTTCCCGCGGGAAACCGTAACCGAGCTCCCGCCTCTTCTTACCACCCGCCCGTTACCGGAACCCCCCGCTCCCCAGGGAGGCCCTTCCCGTACCGGTACTCGAACTCCTCATCGTCGTACTTGTCGGAGTAGTAGATCTGTTTGTGCGCCATGACGGGCCCCCTTCGCCCCCCCGGCGGCCGTTGGTGCCTGCCCCGCCCCCCCTCCCGCGGCGCTTTTCAAACGCCGCCGCCCCGCGCTCCCATTGGCCGGCCCCGCCCCGCGCGGGGCAGGGGAGCCAGCCCATTGGTCCGTGCGCGCGCGGAGCATCCCGCGGGCCGGCGCGCGGCCCCGCGATTGGCTTGGGTGAGGTGTCACGTGGCCGGGGAGGGGGGGCGGGGGCGCGCGGGGGCCGGAAGTGAGTGGCGGCGGGGGCGCGCGCGGGGCGGGGGCGCGCGCGGGAGCGGCACCGGCGGGGAGCGGCGGCGCGAGACCCGCGCGAGGCCGATGGTGCCCGGTGAGCGCGCGCCGGCCGGGCTGGGGCGGGGCGGGGCGGGGCGGGGGTGGAGGGGGCCCCCCCCGCGCGAGGGCCCCCGAGGCCGCTGCAGGCCCGGGGCCCCGCGGTGCCCGCCCGGGACTTGAGTGAGTCTGCACCGCTCGCCGCCGCCGCCCTTCTGCCGCCACCCGCTCGAGGTGCCGCCGCTGCCTGTGCCGCCCTTCCTTTCCTGGCTTGCCTCGCGTTCCCGGCGCGGGCGAGCCGAGCCCGGGGCAGGCCCGGACCTTCCTGTGCGAGGCCCGACCGGGGCCGGAGGTGGCGGTGCCGGTGCTGGGCTCCTGGGGCGGTCCCGGGGTGACCCACCCGGCGTGGCGGCTGCCGTGAGTGCCCGGGGCTCGCGCTCGCACCGCCCTGTGCCGTGCCGGTGCAGGATACGGCAGGGACGCAGTTCCAGGGGCGCTGCGGGGCCTGGGGAGACCCCCGAGCCCCGGACCGGCAGGACCTCCGGGGCGGGGGCACCGGCTGCGTTTGGAGGGTTCCTCGGCCGCCCTGCCTTCTGTGCCTCAGACCAAGGCAGGGGTGACTTCCCTGAGCGGACCGGGCTGTTGTGGGCAGGGTGGCTGTTCCTCTGCGCAGGCCTTTGTTTGCTCCCCAGCGCTGTGTTGTGTCCATCTGTTGTAGACTGTCCCTGCCTCTCCCCTTGAAGCCCTTGGATGGGGCCATCCACGCAGAGTAGACCCCAGACATGGGTTCTGAGGAAGGATCGCCAGGGCTCTGCTCATCACCTTAGTGTGGCGGAAGCCTCTGGCCAAAGAGCAACTCTTGGCAGTGCTTCCTGAGGCCGCCCTGGGCTGGGCCTGGAGCAGAGGGGCCGAAGGTGCCATCCCTTCCCAGCACAGTGGGGCAAGAGGACCCCCCCTTTGGTGGGGGAATGCTGTGGATGGGCCACCTCAGGAGCTGCTCAGAGCAGTGTCCCCTCCCTAGGAGGGATGCCAGTGATCTTTGGCAAGGCTGAGCACCCTGGCTAATGGCTCTGACACCCCTTCCCTGCCACCAGCCTCGGCCCCTGGTATCCTAAGAACCCAGTCCCCACCTCTGCTCAGCAGTGAGGGATGTGACATGGTGCTGCAGGGGTTGATCTCCACTGTCAGTGCCAGGCAGGGCCCTCTTATCTCACTGTCTCCTGAGCAAATGGCCACAGTGCCTGCCTGGGCTCCAGATAAGGGTGTGATTTACTGCTGGGCAGTAAATCATGTCTGCTGCCCTGGACTGCTTGGCTGTCCTGGCCTGGGCCGGGTGGTGGGGGTGGGAGCAGGAAGAGCAGCAGCTCTGGAGCTGCTGCTGCTTTGCTTGCCTTGTTTTCCCTTCACAGACCTTGCTGCCTCTCCCAGCTCCTCCCTTGTAGCCTCTTTCCACAAATCCCTTCTTTATTGCTCTCCTGAGAGGAAGGGGCACAGCCTTCTGTGTGTCATTCTGCATTGGGGTGGAGGAGGGGGCAGCTCTGCCCCCTTGGGCTGCCTCTGCTCTCCCTCCTTGCGTGTGGCTTTTGGGCGCTGGTCTTTGGGCTGGGCGGGGATCGGCTCCGACACTTGTCTCGGGTCACAGAGTGACTCTTGGACCCTGACACTGTTTGCTGGTGTGGGCAAGGCCTCAGCAGAGCCAGGCTCAGCCTCACACTCCTGCCCTGCTGCACCCCAGCTCTGTCTTCCCTCCGATGGCAAGCAGGTGGGCTTCCCTGGCTCTCTCGTCCTGTGTACCAGAAGCGTGTGGTCACAGCTGCCACAGCCCCATCTGACTGCAGGCAGCGTGGAGGAGCAGGGTCTGCCTCCTGGTGCCACGGCCCCTGCACTGGCAGGCTGGGGCAGGGCTGGCTAACTCCCTGTTTGTCCCCGAACCGCAGGTCGGAGTGCCAGACGAGAGGGGCTGTGCGTCTCTGCTCCCCGCCTGGGGCCTGCCCTGCCCTCTGCCAGCGATGGAGTACGTGGTAAGGACTTCGGTGGAGGACTAGGTGGCTTCGGTGGTGGATCCTGCCTGCCCTCTCTCCCTGCTGGGAGGGCCCCAGCCTCCTCCCCAGGTCTCCACTGGCATCTCCCAACCCCTCCTCAGAGCGAAGGAGAGGTTACATGTTGTGTGCTGCAGCTGTGATGTTTGGGGGAAAAAAATCAGCTGTTGGCTGGATTTGAGTGTTTTCCTTTGCTTTCTCCCTGCCTTGGAGACGTGAGATTAGCTGTGGTTGGACAGAGTGGGGTCTCCTGCCCAGAGGTGAGGTTTGTACGTGCAGCCACCCCGCTCCTTGCTGCGATTTCTTGCCAAACCACTGGCGTGTTCCAGGTCTCTGACTCAGCTCCCAGTTTGGGTTTCCTGGGAGGATGTTGGTAGCAGGGCCCTGAGCGTCCCCTCTCTGCTTCTCTTCCTTGCCCTTGGCTGGAAGTCCTAGTCCCAGGTGCCTGAAAGTAGCCCACATCCCTCTGTTTCTCATAGTCCAGTGTCTTTTTGTGGTGGCAGGGCACACGGAGCAGCTTCCTTGGGGACAGTTGTTCCAGCTGCTCTTCTGGAGGGGCAGGAGCTCCTGCTGTCTGCCTGGCAAGGGGCTTGGGGCTGCCTGCTCAGGCAGGGGCAGGTTTTCTGTATCTCCACATGCCTCCAGGTTTGCCTTCTGCACTGGGAGCCCACTGGGAGGAAGGGCTCTGTTGCCCTGGGGTGGGCTCTGGGGCTGAGGGACTGTGGTGGCAGCACTTCTGGTCTCCAAGGGCTGGGAACAGCAACGCATCGGTGATGTGGGCAGGCTGGCTTCAAAGGTCCTGAGAAGATCAGGAATTACTTCAGCTTATAAAAGCAGAGGTGTGTCTGAGCAGGGGCTGTGTTTGTGGGGCTTATCAACCCTTTGCTGCCGGGCAGGGGTGGCAGCTCCAGGCCCTGGGATGGTGAGAAGGGGGCAAGGAGGTGCTCCTGCCCCCAAGCAGTTCTCTTCTGCTCTTAATCCTAGCAGGGCCCTGGGGAAGTGTCAGGACCCACGGAGCTGCTGTGCTGGGTGACCCCAGCCCCACGCCCAGTGGCACGGCACAGGGCGGTGCGAGCGCGAGCCCCGGGCACTCACGGCAGCCGCCACGCCGGGTGGGTCACCCCGGGACCGCCCCAGGAGCCCAGCCCCACACCCAGTGCCAGTGGCTATCCCCTTGTGGGCAAACCCTGCTGCCCCCGCAGCCATTTGACACCACCCAGCTGGGCTCCCCTGGCACCGGGGCTGTGCTGGCCCCCTCGCAGGGCGGGCGGCTTCCTGGCTCCCTGGCCCCAGGCTTCCTGCTTTTCTTTAGAGCGCTGGTGCTGCCGGCCACAGGAAGGTCACAGTGCCGGCCAGGGGCCCCTGGCGGGGATGAGCACTGCGTGGGACGGCCAGCACAGGCTCCCTGTGCCCGCAGGACCCCCGGGCTGAGGTGGGGGCTGGCAGAGGTTGGCAGAGCTGTGTGTGGCCCAGGAATGCTCCTGTGACAGACCCACTGTCGTGAGCCACAGCCCCTCGCATCGTGCAGGAGGCGGTTTCCAACTGCATCCTGGCTTTTTCCTTTCCCTATCCCTGTGGCAGAGTGCCAAGCTTTGGGAAGTGGGACAGGGCAGCTGCCTGTGCCGAGCAGTGCTGGGCGAGGGCTCCAAAGCCAAGAGAGCCCTTCCCTTGGCCTGGATTTACACAGTTTTAGTTTAGTGGCCATTTTACAGAGCATGTAGTGGTCGGGAAGGCTCTGGCCCATGGCGTGTCAGGGGTTGGTTCTGCCTGAAATCGCTACCTCATCCCACTGGTGGTGGAGGGGGGAGAGCTCTTATTCCTCGGTGAGGCCAAGGCTGTGGAGGACAGCACGGCCAGGCTGAACCCGAGTTCCTGCTGCACACGAGTACCCCAAAGATGAGGGAAAGGGAAGACCTGCTCTTGAGCCCTCTGATCCACAGGTGGGAGCCCTGCCTGGCTCCCCATGGCTGAAGGGGCCGATTTTTGCCCCCCAGCACGCTCCCACTAGCTCCGCCTGTGACCTTGATTTTTCTGCTCCAGATAGGCGCTGGGTCCCCACCCCTCGCCTGGAGCCCCTCCTGCGCGGCTCCCCAGCCCCAGCGCAGCCCCCGCCGCGGGCAGAGCCTGCCCTGCCGCCCGTGAGTCAGCACGGCCCTTCCGATCAGCCGCAGCCCCTTCTCCTCCTCCCAGCGATGAGCTGCAGCCTCTCCCTCCGGCTCCCCACCACGGCTGGCAGTCCGTGCTGAGACGCTGCCTCGCCCGGCGCGCAGCCCACCTGTATCCTGCACCCGGCCAGCCCTCTGGGCGAGATCTGTGCTCTCTCAGGACTGGATGTCCCCGGCATTCCGGGCAGCTGCGAGCGCTGGTGTCCTCTCAGCATCGCTGCTCCCCCCGGCAGAGCCCGGCGAGCCAACGGCGGCCGCTCGCCGCCGGCACGTGGGTTTGCGTGGCGCTGGCCGCCACAGAAGGACCTTGTTCTTCCCTCCTGGATGGTGCTCGGAGCGGGGCTGGGCTGGGCTTGGATGCGCTCTGTGGCTGCCTTGTCTCCGCGCTTTAAATATTCATGCTTTTGATTTCCTCTTAGCGGCCGGCGAGCGGGCGGCTCAGGGGCCGGAGCGAGCGGCCGGGGCGGAGGGCGGCCGTGCCGGACCAAGCAGGGCAGAGGGAGCTGGATCCTGCCCCTGGATGAAGACAATGGGATTTGCTGCCGGCCCAGTGCTGGAGTGGCAAGGGGCTTGAGGACCTGCAGGCTGGGGACAGAGCATTCTGAACTCTCCTCCCCGTGCCAGCGGCTCCCCCGGGGCATCGCTGCGGCCCCATTTCCTCCCTGCTGAGGCGCGTTGCTCTCGGTCTGAGCGGATCTGCCCATCCTCGCTGACGCCGATCACGATCGATCGGCTGTGCCTGCGCCAGGCAGCCCCTGGCCCCGCTGCCCAGCGCCGCGGACCCCGCTCTCCCTGCCAGCCATGCCGGGCTGGCGTGGACCTGGCGTGGAGCTCGGCCGAGGCTTCTGCTTGGGGGCACCTTCCCGGAGGCTGCAGGCGCTTGGACTCTCCATGGGGCCCCTGTGAGGTCCAGCTGGCTGCCTGCACCCCGCTGCCACTCTGGACAGGGCGGCCCTGGCCCTCCTCATCTCTCTCTACCATGGATCTCCTGCAAAAGAGCAAATACAGCCACCTGCGGAATGAGTCTGTCTCCTCTCTGGAGGAGGCTGTGGGCAGTCCAGGGGACCCATCCTCCCCCATGGAATCCCTTGCAAACATGGAGGCTCTGCCTGGCTCTCCCTCTTCCTCCTCTTCCTCCTCCCTTGGTGCCATGGCGCCTCCTGGGGAGCTCTTACACGAGTCAGAGGACAGCCCTACCACCCTCTGCTCCTTCTTCCCCAAAATGGCCAACCTGAAGCTCTCCAATCCTGCCAACCTGCTCAGCTTGCGGGGTTCTTCAGCTGGCAGCAGCCCAGGGGAACCTGGGACCCCTGGGATGCTGGCATCGGTGCCAGGGGGTGCTGCCAGCTCCAGCTCAGCGAGGCCTGTCGCTGTCTGTTCCCAGGATATGAACAAGCTGAGCTGTGGGAAGAAGACGCGGGTGGAAGGCGGCCAGCTGGGGGGTGACGAATGGACCCGCCACGGCAGCTTTGTCAATAAGCCCACCCGTGGCTGGCTGCACCCTGATGACAAGGTCATGGGCCCCGGGGTCTCCTACCATGTCCGGGTGAGTGCTGGGGACGGGGTCAGACTGGGAAGGGTCACCGTGGGAATTTGAGGACCTCCTGGCATGCTCCTTGGAGGCGTGGGGAGGGAGGGCAGCAGGGTGGGGCACGTGGGCAGTGGGATTCCCAGGGAGGTCACCACTGGGGAGATGGGGTGCTTGAGGCCCCAGCCCCCTCCCTGGCAGCATGGGGGGGTGAACCCTGTGGCTGGCCCAACTCACCTTGCTCTCTTGCCCAGTACATGGGTTGTGTGGAAGTGCTCCAGTCCATGAGGGCTCTGGATTTCAACACCAGGACACAGGTCACCAGGTGAGCTCTGCCTCTCCCCAGGGGCTGCTGCTTTTGAGGAGGGGTCAGGGGGGCTGTCTGAGTCCCACGCAAGCCCCTGGTGGCATGTGGGGCTTTCAGTGGGGGTAAGGCTGCTGCAGCCCATCAAACACTAACACCAGTGCGCTTTCCCCAGCCGGCACTGCCGGGGGGCTTCCACTTCGTCACCCTGTCACTCCTGTGCTGGTTCCCATGTCCTCAGTCCTGTGGTTGGGGGGTCTTTGGGTGGGCCAGGCACTGGGGGACTGACATCTCTCTGTGCTCCATGCAGGGAGGCCATTGGGCTGGTGTGTGAGGCTGTGCCCGGTGCCAAGGGAGCCGTGAGGAGGAGGAAGGTGAGGCCAGGCTGGGGAGCTGCTGGGGGAATGTGCATGGTTGGCTGGGCATGGGGCAGAGGATCAGGTTCCAGCCTGGCTGGCTGTGCTGTCAGCCTGGGGCTCTGAGCTCCTACTGTGGCTCAGGCCAGGGCCAGTGGTAAGGACAAGGTGCCCATCTCTGCTGTGGGGGCAGTGGGATGTGACCTGTCCCCCTGCCCCCTGGGCTGTGTGTGGCCTGGGGAGCCCTTTCCCACCCTGCCTTTTGCCCCCAGCCCTGTGGTCGCTCCCTGAACTCCATCCTGGGCAAGAGCAACTTGAAGTTCGCTGGCATGCCCATCACCCTGACCATCTCCACCAGCAGCCTCAACCTCATGGCCTCAGACTGCAAGCAGGTGAGAGCGGGGTCGGGTGGAGGCCAGGCTGGTTTTGGACTAGCAGGAATCCTCATGTCCTCCACCTCAGGTCTAGCAGGGGATGTCCCCAGCCTCCCAAAGGAATGTCTGGGTGGGCTGTGTGACTTGCTGAGTGCCCACCTCCCTGCAGTCCCAAGGGCTGAAGAGGTGGGAGGAATATCCCGCATGCTTTGTGGGGTCTCTCCTGGAGACTGT
>NW_020956256.1:129003-155223 GCF_003031625.1 Empidonax traillii | reverse complement strand
GGGCCCGGCCGCAAGCAGGGGAAGGCAGGTGAGCGCCGGGGCCGGGGCGGGTGGAACGGGGTGGGGGTCCCCCCAGCCCCCCCTGACGCGGCCCCTCCTGTCTCCGCAGGGCTGCAGATGAAGAGCCCCGAGAAAAAGCGCCGCAAGTCCAACACGCAGGTACGCGCCGGGCCCGGGGGTCCCGGGGAGGGGTCCCCGGCAAAGCCCTGACCGCGCCTTCTCCCCGCAGGGCCCCGCCTACTCGCACCTCTCGGAGTTCGCGCCGCCGCCCACGCCCATGGTGGACCACCTGGTGGCCTCCAACCCCTTCGAGGATGACTTCGGGGCCCCCAAGGTGGGGGCGGCGCCCGCCCCGTTCCTGGGCAGCCCCGTCCCGTTCGGCGGGTTCCGCGTGCAGGGCGGGGGGATGTCGCCGCAGGTGCCCCCCGGCTACGGCGGGGGCCCGCAGCCCCTGCGGAGGCAGCCCCCGCCCTTCGCCCCCGGGCAGATGGGCCCGGCCTTCAGCATGGCCCCCCAGAACCCCAACTACGTGCAGGGCGGGGGCCTGGGCTTCGCCGGGCAGCCCTTCAGCCAGCCCCTCGGACAGAACTTCAGCCCGCCCATGGGACAGCTCATGCAGGGCCCCGTCGCGGGCTTCGGGCCCATGATCTCCCCCACCATGGGGCAGCCCCCGCGGGGTGGGGGGGACATGGGCCCCGGGCCGGCCCTCAACGCCCCCGGAGGGGGCCCGGCGGTGGCTCAGCGCTTCAGCCAGCCCGGCAACCTCTTCGGACAGTCGCCCCTGCAGCGCCCCGGGCCGAACATGCCCCCACTGCCGCCCACCGCCAGCCCCTTCCCCGGGGCCGACCCCGCCTTCCCCGCAGGGGGCGAGGAGGGGGGCGGCAAGAACCCCCCGCCTAGCACCTTTGCCCCGGAGCAGCACTCGGGCTCCCCCGCCGCCGTCAACGGGGCACAGCCCGGCTTCGGCCCCGGCGGCGCCGCCCGCGGCAGCGGCACCCCCGACACCAACAGCCTCCCGCTGCCGCCCCCCGGGAAGGCCCCCGGAGCACCCTCCAGCCACCAGCCGCCCCCGGGGCTCGTGTACCCGTGCGGGGCCTGCCGCAACGAGGTCAACGATGACCAGGACGCCATCCTGTGCGAGGCCTCCTGCCAGAAGTGGTTCCACCGGGAGTGCACGGGCATGACGGAGAACGCCTACGGGCTGCTCACCACCGAGGCCTCGGCTGTCTGGGCCTGCGACTTCTGCCTCAAGACCAAGGAGATCCAGTCTGTCTACATCCGAGAGGGCATGGGACAGCTGGTGGCCGCCAACGACGGCTGAGCCTCCCTCCTGCCGCCATGTACAGCTCCCCACGCTGACTTAGGACCAAACCCCTGTTTTTTGTAGCTGTCACCCCCTCCTCTGCCAGCTGTGGCTGCTCCCCCAGGCACCACCGGCCACTGGGAGCCACCAGGGGACAGTGCCCAGGGGACCCGGGGTGGGTCTGTCTGTGCTGTCGCCAGCCCTTTGGTGTGGGGAGGGCTCTGGCTCCGGTGCACCGGCCCTGGATGGGCTGAGGCTTCCCGGTGCCCCTCAGCGCTGCCCGGTTTGGTTAGTGCCCTCGCTGGTATGCAGCGGTCCCGGTGCCCCGTGTACATGAACGGGGCAGTTCCGGTGCTTCTCGCTCCCGTGCCCACCCCCGGTGATCCCGGTACCCGCTCGCCCCCTCCCCCCACCCCCCCACAAGGTTCCCTCTGTTATAGCCGATCGTTAAATGGAAACTTTTTGTACCGTCGCTATAAAACTCTGAAACGCGCGTGTCGGTGTGTGTCCGAGGGAGGTGTCCGGGGGTGTTCAGGGGTTCTGTGTCTGTCCGGTACCGGGGGTGTTCACGGGGGTCGAGGGCTGTTCGAGGGGGGTATCCAGCGGTGCCGGTGTCTGTCCGGTACCGGGAGGGTTCAGGGGGGTCGGGGAGTGTCCGGCGGTGCCGGTGTCTGTCCGGTACCGGGAGGGTTCAGGGGGGTCGGGGGGTGTCCGGCGGTGTCGGTGTCTGTCCGGTACCGGGAGGGTTCAGGGGGGTCGGGGGGTGTCCGGCGGTGTCGGTGTCTGTCCGGTACCGGGAGGGTTCAGGGGGGTCGGGGGTGTTGCCCGGTCCCGGCGGGGCCGCGCTCCCGTCCCGCCCCCCGCGCGCTTCATTGGCCGCTCCCGTCACGTGCGCGCCCCGTTCCCGGGGGCGGGGGCGATCCCGGGGAAAGTTCCCGGCGGGACGCGGCGGGCGCAGGTACCGGACCGGGTCCGTGGGGGGCGCGGGCAGGCCCGGCCTGGGCCGCGTGGGGCCCAGCGGAGCGGGGATGTCACCGACAGCGCCGTCCCCCCCACGGCCGGGCCACTTCTGGGTCCCGGGAGCCTGGGGCGGAGGGGGAAGGGCGGGGGCTGCTTGAGATCCCCCTCCCGGTGCCGCTGCTTTGCTTTGGGGTGGTGGGATCTCGAACGGGGCCCCCGTGTCCCCCCGTCGGGCCTCGCCTTCGCCCGTGCCCCCATGCCGGGCCCCGCGTCCCCCGTGCACCTGCCGGGCGGCATCACCGACTAAAAATACCCCGCGGCGGCCGCTGGGGTCGGGGGGGCGGTGCGGCGGGGCCCATGCTCCGGGATGGCTCCCAGAGGGTCCCCACAGGCATCGTTTGGGGGACTGGCTTGCACCAGGACCGTGGCTCTCCCGGTCACATTCCAGGGGTACCGGGAACAGCCAGGTCACGTCCCGCTGTCCGTCCGTGTCCTTGCAGGTGGTTGTCCCCATGGCGGAGAAATCGGACTCCCGAGACTCGGAGAGCAGCTGGGTGCTGGCGGGCAGCGAGGTGAGGGCTGGGGACTCCCAGGGCCGACCCTGCTGCTGGGGATCTCCAGGGCAACATCCCTGGCAGCCCCGTGCCTCGGGACACCTGGGGCAGCGCCCTGGGGCTGGGAATCCCAGGCAGACCCTCCGGGCTGGAGACCCCAGGGCAGCTCCCGATGCTCGGCATCCCCTGGGGCTGCACCCCACTTTTTGAGACCCCCTGGGCAGACCGTCACAGCCTGCCCAGGGCTGTGGGCAGAGTGGGGCACACAGAAGTTGGGGCTGAAGGTGTCACCCTGTGTCCCTCCCTGCTTCCCCCAGGGTCTGCCCATTGACACAGTGGGTCCAGAGCAGGATTCCCATGGGGCTGAGGATGAGGAACCGCAGGAGGAAGAGGAGGAGAAGGAGGATGAAGGCACCCAGGACACAGCCACAGGCAGGCAGCCACCATGGGGATGGAGCAGGCCCAGTGTCACCCCCTGTGCCACCATCTCACCCCTATGCTCTGCCTCTCCCCAGCCGTGACCACCAACGGTGCCGCCACCTTTCCTGGCCAGACCCTGCACCCCGAGGTCAGCAGGCAGGGAGTGAGCCAGGACAGGGGGTCTGGAGGGCTGCTCCCCCCACGGGGACACCCCACACACCAGCACCTGTGCCTGCAGGACCCAGAGGAGTGCACGGAGCCCGGGGGGTGGGCAGTGCCTGCCCCAGATGGCTCCACGGAGCCCAGTGTGACAGAGGGCGATGTGCAGGAGGAGCCTGATGCAGAGGCTGAGTCACAATCCTGCCCTGGCACCCCCAAAGCAGGTGAGGACCTCGCAGGGCAGTGCTCAGAGGCAGACCCTCCCTGGAGGTCATCCCGTCCCCTGTCAGGGTCACAGACAGAAGATGGGAGCTGCACCAGCAGTGACAATGACACGGAGGGGCTGCGGCGGCGGCAGGGCCACAAGCCCCGTCCTGGACCCCCCCCTGCCACGCGCGCCCCGCACCGGGGGACACCGGACACTGGTGACGAGGATGGGCTCAGTATGAGCAAGTACCTGCTGGGCGCCTTGGCGCTGGTGGCTGTGGGGGTGCTGATCATCACTGGTGAGTGGGGATCCTGGTGGCTGGGGGCCCAGGGACAGTGTGGGGTCCAGACATCCCCCTTGTTGTGCCCTTCTCTCCCCAGGTGGCATCTACGACCCAGCGGATGGTGAGTATGTGGGACTGTCCCAGCTGGGCAGGGGGACATCCTGCAGCAGCCTGGACGCTCGGACCCACATCCTCCTCCACAGGCCCTGTGGAAAGTGTGGGGAGCTGGGACTTTGCTGGGGAGCAGGAGTCGCTGCTGTCCACTGACAGCAATGTAAGGAGGGGTTCTGAGCAGGGCTGAGTCAGAGCAGGGGATGTCCCAAGCACCCCCAAGCTTCCCAAACTTCCTGTCTCTCAGGACTCGAAGCAGAAGCCGCCTCTGCCAGACACTGGGGACCCCCAGAGCATGCAGTCCATGAGCCAACTCCTGGACAAGCTGGCCAAGGAAAACCAGGAGATCCGGCTCATGCAGGCGGAGCTGCAGGTGGGTGCCTGACCCCCTGGTGTTGTGTCCCAGTGGCGCTCTGCCTCTCCCACCTCTCTCACGGCCCCCTCCCCCTGCTCCAGGCGCATAAGGATGAGCTGCAGGCGCTGCTGCAGAGGAGCGAGGGTGAGGCGGCGGCAGCAGGGGCGCAGCAGCAGGGCCTGGCCAAGGAGAACGCGCGGCTGCGCGCGGCTCTGGAGCGGGAGGTCAGTGCGCTGCGGGACGCCCGGGCCGAGCTGCAGCGCCTGCAGGCCACGGGGACACCGAGCAGCCCCAGGGGGCCAGCGGCAGAGCGGCCCCATGCCACAGGTGTCCCAGGGCACGGCAAGGCCACGGCATGGTGGCACGGTGAGCTGGATGTGCTGCGTCGGGAGCTGGCGGACACCCTGGAGCGCGTGCGGGGCTCTGGGGATCTGCCGGGGCTTGTGGAGGAACTCAGCACCCTGGAGCAGCGCCTGGGCCAGGTGCTAGAGGCAGAGGGGACCGGGTCCTTCCCCACAGCCTGGAAGAAGCCGTTCAAGGTGGAGAAGGAGAGCAAGTGGCACAAGCAGCACGCCACTAGGGGGGCCCCCCACGAACAGGAGAGGAGAGAGCATGGCAAACCCCAGGGGCACAGGAAGGATCCCCGGTCCCCCCGGGAACACAAGCCAGGCAAAGGCTGGGGGAAGCCGTCTCACAGCCACCCCCAGCAAGGCTCCCGCGAGCTGCCCCTGCTCAAGCGGTACCGGGCACCTCAGGGCTGCTCAGGGGTGGCCGACTGCGCCCGCAAGGAGGGCCGCGAGGCACTGGGGGCTGTGCTGGAGCCAGTGCAGAAGGCACAGTTCCTGCGGCTGCTGGAGAGCTTCATGGGGCGCCTGGGCTTGGGGGGGCACTTTGGGGGGCTGGCAGCGCGGCTGGATGGGGTCTTTGGGTCTGACGGGGTCTTTGCCCACGACCGCCTGCGGTTCGTCGACTTCGTGGATGATGTGGAAGAGCTGCTGGAGGAGATGGCGTGGCAGGAGGGGGGTGACAAGAAAGCAGCCGACGGCTTCGAGGAGTACATGCTGCGGCATTACAGCGGGTGAGCTGGGGCAGGTGGTGCCGGGGGTCCTGGGGGATCTCCCCCCTTAGCACCCCATCCCAACTCCCCTTCTCTTGCAGCACCTCCGGGAAAGAGTGGGGCCGGAGAGCCCTGCAGCACCACGGCATGAGGTGGTAGAGCCAGGGGACAGCACCATATTGTTCCAGGATGGCTCCTCACCACAAGCCTTCAGCCACGCAAGGGCCCCCCATGGGCTGTTTTGGGGGGGCTGGGAGCTACTGTTGCACCCTGTAGGGCCGAGTAGGGCCAGGTCCCTGACCGAATGCACTGTGTGATGCTTGACTGCCACCATGAATAAAGTCACCGCTGGGCAGAGCTGTGTGGGTGTGGGGAAAAAAGGGGTGCTGGGGGAAGGGAAAGGGAAAGTGCTGAGAAAAGAGGGTCCTGGGGAAAGAGGGGTTTAGAGGAGGAATAGAGAGAGTGAGGAGGAAAGGAGGGAGCAGAGGGGAATGGGGTGCTGTGGGGCGAAGAAGGTGCTGGGAGGGAAGAGAGGAGTGCAGGGAAGAAGTGGTACAGGGGGGAGAGGGAGTGCAGATGAAAAGATGAAAAGACAGGGCAGAGGGGAATAGGCGGTGTTGGAGCAGAAGGGGATTGCTGAGGGGGAAGAGAGGGTGTTGGGGGAAGCTGGGGAAATGGGGGTGCTGGGAGGAAAGAGGGAGCTTTGGGGGGAACAAGGTACTGGGGAAAGGGAGGTTCAGAGGAGAACGGGGTGTGTGAGGAGGAAATGGGGAGAGGGAGGGCACTAGGGGCAGAGGGTTGCTTGCTGGGGGTACGGGATGCTCTGAGGGGCGGGGCAGAGCCCGCCGTGTCCCGGGGGGGTTCGCGGGGCCCGCTCGGTGCTGTGCCGGCCCCGCCCGGCAGGGGGGGCCGTGGGGCGGGCGGAGTCACCGGGGCCGGGGCGGGACCGGGGCGGGTCCGGGCGCCGATGGCGGCGCCGCGCGCGGTGCTGCTGCTGAGCGGGAAGAGGAAATCGGGCAAGGATTTCGTGGCCGAGGAGCTGCGGAGCCGGTACCGGGCGGAGCCGGGGGCGGGGGCGGGAAAGGCCCCGGGGGCGGGACCAGTACGAGGGGATGGAGAGGTCGGGCTCCGCTCGGCCGGTGCCAGTCCCGCTGACCCCTCTCCCGCAGGCTGGGCCCCGACGTCTGCACCATCCTGCGCCTCTCCGGGCCCCTCAAGGAGCAGTACGCCAAGGTACCGCGGCCCTGCACGCCCCGAGCCGCGTCACGCCCCGCCGAGCTGGGCCAGGACACTCCTTGCCGTGGCTGTGCCGTCCAACACCGTGCCATGCAGTGCCACGCCGTGCCGAGCTGTGCCGTGCTGCACCACACTGTGGCCCTCCCCGCCGTGCCGTGCCATGCTATGCCGTGCCACACTGATCTGCGCCGGGGCACGCGCTGTGCCGTGCCACGTGCGTGCCACACCACGCCGTGCCGAGCTGTGCCGTGCCCTGCCACGCCACTCTGTGCCATGCGATGCAATGCTTTGGCCACGCTGTGCTGGATTGCGCCATGCCACGCCACGCCGAGCCGTGTCAGGACATGCCGTGCCACACTGTGCCGTCCCATGCTCATGCCATGTCACGCTGCTGTACTGAGCGGTGCTGACCATGGCACATCGCACCTGCCCTTGCTGTGCCGTGCCATGTCATGCCATGTCACGCCGTGCTCCGTGGCCCGGGCCGTGCGCACTGACCCTTCTCTTCCTGCAGGAGCATGGCCTCGACTTCCAGCGGCTCCTGGATGCCAGTGCCTACAAGGAGACGTTCCGGCAGGACATGATCCGCTGGGGCGAGGAGAAGCGCCGTGCCGACCCTGGCTTCTTCTGCCGGGCAGCAGTGGAGGGGGCGCTGCACCCGGTGTGGGTGAGCCGCTGGGGGGGGAAGAGGGGTGCCAGGGGAGCGCAGGGTGGGCGCTGAGGGAGCCCCCGTGCAGGTGGTGAGTGACACACGGCGCCTCTCGGACGTGGAGTGGTTCCGGGACGTCTATGGGGACGTGGTGCAGACCGTGCGGGTGGTGGCTACTGAGGAGACAAGGAAGAGGAGGAACTGGGTCTTTGTCACTGGTGAGCAAGTGAGGGGCAGCTTCCCCGAGCGCAGCACCAAAAGCAGGGGTTGCCCCACGGGCATGGGTCTGCTGCCTCCACTGCCATTCCTTGGCAGTGGGAGCCAGAGGCTTTGGATCAAGCCCCCAGCTCTGGGGGGGGGGGGGGGGCCACAGTGGGGGGGACAGATGGACAGATTGTGACTGTCCTCGGGGCCTCCCCGGGCTCTGCTGCTGCCAGGGGTGGACGATGCCGAGTCTGAGTGTGGCCTGGACCAGGGAGTGGCCTTCGACTGGGTGATCACCAACGACGGGGATGAGCTGGCCTTGGGCGAGCAGCTGGAGACGCTGCTGCAGTCGCTCCACAGAAGCCTATAGCTCCATGTTCCTCCACTGAGGCTTGGGGACCACATCCCCCCCTCCCCAGCCCCCCAGCACCCCCCCCTCCACCTCTTGCCAGCACTTCCTGTTCTGGAATAAAGCTCCGACATGGAGAACCACTGCCACGCTGGGGCCGTGTCTCATTTCTGGGGGAGGGACACATAGGCAGTCCCCCTCACCCCTGCCATGAATTCACCAGCTTTTGAGGGGCAGAGGTGCAGTTTAATTACTTCTTCCTGGGCAGGGGGGTCACCAGCTGGATGCTTCGTGGTGTCTTTTAATAGGGTTTCCAGCAGCCAATTCCCTAGGGATTATTTCTGCTTCCCAAGCTCCTACCCTGATATCCGCTCTTCTCCTGCAACAGCTGGGCACGGCTGGGGGGGTTCCTGGGCGGGCTGTGGGGTTGTAGAGGGGGATTAGGGCCCTTTATATACATCTATAGCTACATATTCCATACTCTGGGTCTATCATCAGCCTGATCCCCGCCTTGGGGACATGCTGGGGCACACACACCCCTCCACACACACCCCCCTGCAATCAATGGCGTGACCCACCCCCAGGATGGAAGCACACACTCCAGCTGCTGCTTGTAATCTCCAGCCTCTGTAAGGGGATTAGGGGGTTTTATACAAGGGGAGGGGGGATGCCCATGGGGTAACCCAGTGGGTAAAACAGGTGAGGGGTCGTTCGGGACTTGTGAGCCGGGGCGCACCGATCCCGGCACCCAGTGCAACCCGATGCACTACAAGTCCCGAACGACCCCGCAAAGATGCAGGAGCCGGGGGTGTGATGAGGGGGGGAGATACAAAGCGGGGAGCGGGCGGGGATGATGTCAGCCTGCGGGGAGCCCCAGCGTGGCCAATGGCGCTGCGGGGCCGGGCCAGCGGCAGCGGCGGGGGCGGTGGCGGCGGCGATAGCGGAGAGCGCACGGCGCCCATTCATGATCCAGCGAACGGGGCCGGTGACCAGTAAAGCGGGACCGGTGCCCTGTAAAGCGGCGCCGGTACCGCCGTTATGGAGACGTCGGGGCATCTCCACGATTCGGGCGTGGGGGACTTGGAGGAGGATGGTCGGTGTCCCTGCCCGCTACCGGGGGATGAACGGTCACCGCCGCCGCCCTCCGCGCTGCCGCCGCTTCAACACAGCCTGTTGCACTCCTCGCCCGGGTCGTTACGGGCCCCTCCTCCTCCTCCCGCCGCCCCCGCCGCCCTCCACCCTTCCTCCCGCCACGGCAGCCAGCTCAACCTCGGCGACCACCCAGCGGGCTCTGGGGTGGCGAGTGGCAAACATCGGCAGCCCAGCCCCTTGGTCCATCGGCGGGACAGCAACCCCTTCACCGAGATTGCCATGAGCTCCTGCAAGTACAGCGGAGGGGTGATGAAGCCCCTCAGCCGGCTCAGCGCATCCCGACGGAACCTTATCGAGGCTGAGCCAGAGGCACAACCCCTGCAGCTCTTCGGTGCCGGTGGACCTCCGGAGATCGTTGTCTCGCGTGAGGACAACCACGCGCCCACCACCCACTGTCCCACCCGCCCGCCCGCCCGCCCGGCCCCCTCCACCTTCGCCAAGGGGCCCAAGCGCAAGGCACAAAACATCGGCTACCGGCTCGGGCACCGCCGGGCGCTCTTCGAGAAGAGGAAGCGCCTCAGTGACTACGCGCTCATCTTCGGCATGTTCGGCATCGTTGTCATGGTCATCGAGACCGAGCTCTCCTGGGGGCTCTACTCCAAGGTACCGATGGGGGCAGGGGGCTGTGTGTGGGGCTGCTGGCACCAGACGGGGGCTGGTGGGGTGAGCATGGAGCTGTTTGCCCCCTCCAGCGTCCCACGGGATAAACACGGAGCCATTTGGCCCAGGTGGTGTCCCACAGGGTAGACGTGGAGCTGTTTGGCCCATCCAGAGTGCAACAGGGTCGGACAGGCTGGCGGGGCACTGGTGGGGTGTCCCCAGGGCCTTAGTGATGCCGCAGCCACAGGTGTTGGACAAGCAGCCACAGGACTGGGGGCTGCCAGGGCTGTGTGCCAGCGGGTGCTGTGCCGAGTCCTGCCCCACGCACCCGCAGGGATGGGCACCGACCCACCGAGGTCTGCGGTGCCTGTTGCTGCCATGGTCAGGTGCTCCTCAAAGCGCCCTTGGTGGTGCATCAGAGCACCCCCTCCCTCCTCCTCCTCCACACCCCTTCCTTCCTTTTTTTTTTTCCTTCTTTTTTTGCAGGACAGTGTCTTTTTATTTATAATTCTCCCCCCCACGTCCCTTCCAGCTCCTGCTCCCGGGCTGCGCTGGTTGGCAGCGATATGAATAACTCTTTGTATAGACATCTGTCATGTTATTTATGCCTATCCAGAGAGGGGAAGGCATCGGCACCCGCGCCAGCACCCATGGGCGTCAGAGGGACAGTGCTGCCGAGGGGGCTGGGGGGCAGCCAGCGGGGGTCCCTGTGCCACAGTGCCACCGGTGGAGGGGAAGGAGCAAGGTGGGAAGGGGGTGCTCACCACTTCCTGCCATTATCCAGCCTGGGCAGTGGGGAGGGCAGCGTGGGTGGAAGAGGTGGAGGAAGGGAGGGACGTGGCTGGGGGTCCCACGGGTGTGGGGGGACCCTGCTGCCTCCCCACAGAGCTGCCTGGTGGGGGGGCTCCTGAGTGCCGTCTGTCCACGGCTGACAGTGTCAGTGGGCGTGTGGGGGCTGCAGGCAGCAGTTCCACTGCTCTGTCCGAGGCAGTGGGAGGCCTTGGTGCCAAACCGGCATCCCCGGTTCCCCTGCTGAGGGAGAAGGACACTTCACTGCCAGAGCCTTTTCCTAGTGGTTCCCACTCTCCTTCGGTGGGAGCAAGGCCAAACCACCGTCCCCCACCCGTGCCTGCTACCTGTTGAGCCGCGGCTGCCCTCGCAGGCTCCGTGTGCCTGCTTGTCTGGCACGGGGGGACTGCCCACCCTCCCCAAGCTGCCAGCAGCACCACTGCCACGCTGGCCCTGGCACGCTGGGCTGCTTTGTCAGCTGGGGAAGACCCTGTGAGTCAGCGCTTGCCACCATGCAGCAGCTGTGACCTGCTGCTGCACCCCTGCCCCGCTGTGATGTGAACGCTTGTGCTGACAAGCACAGGGTGCAGGGGAGTCCCCGAGCCCTGGCCTCCCCAGGCCCTTGGCCAGATCTGCAGCAGTGGGGCTGCTGGGTATAAATTCATCCCCATCAGCTCCCACTGGGAAACCAGAGCTCGCTGGCAGGGACACAACCAGGAGCATGGGAGAACCTCCATAGAGTCAGGACCAGCTGCTGCTGTGCAGACTGGGATGTCGGTGCTGCTGGCACTGGCCCAGCTCTGACTGTGCCCCATAGTCCCAGCCACACTGCCACATGCTCCCAGCCAGAGGGTGCCAGGGCTGAGTTGGGAAGGGAGGACACAATGGCCAGGGTTTGCCTGCTCCCTGCCTGTCACTCCAGTGTGGGCAGGACAGGGCCTCTCCTGCCTGTGGGATGGCACTGCTGCTTCCCACCACCTGAACGGCACTGCTGGGGTGAAGGATCTCGCCACCAATGTGGTGCAATGAGACGTGTGCTGCAGGTGCCAAGGTCTTGCCCCATTTCAGCCACGGTCCCGTGTTGCTTGCTGCGAGCATGGGATCCAGGAACAGCTCCTTGGACCTGACACTGGCAGGAGGCATTAGTAAATGTAGTGGGTGAGATTTGCCAGGTGAACCAGTGGATGCCCGTGCATCAGGCAGGGTTGGTGCTGCTGGGAAGGCTCTGGCCAGAGCTGCCTTGCCACATTTCTGCCCCGGAGTTTGCCTATTAATAGCTGGTATTTGGTCCCAGCACTTCTCTCAACACCAGCCATTATATCCACACAATTGTGCGGCCGGAGCCAAGTCGTTAACAATGCGTCACCGCCTCCGCAGCAAATAGTCCCTTCTCGGCGTGCAAACACCCCGCAGGGCTGAGGAACACCGGGGAGAGGGAGCTGAGGGAGGCTGAAGGCAGCCTGGCACACTGGAGAGCCAAGGAGGGCCTGCCGTGAGCACGTCATGAGTGTGCCGGGGCTCACCACAGCGGGGATGGGGGGGGGCTGTGGGACCCACCAGGGCAGGTTGGGTTAGGGATAACGTCTTGGTGAGATGCTGCTGAAGCCCTGGCACCCGTGGGGTCAGGCTGTGGCTGCGCCCACATGAGCTCAGCCATGTCCAAAGCAGACGGTGAATCCTGTTCTTCCCAGTGGGCTCCTGGGGATCAGCCACTTCGGCCACCAGTGAATCAGGGGCTGGTTTAATTTACATAGGATTAATTGGCAGGAGGATCTAGGCCACCCATTTGAGTGCCATAATATTGGGCTCAGGCTGGATGGGGCCGGGACGCTGGTGTCACACATCTCAGTGAGGGGAGGCTGGGAACTGCACTCACCACAATTAAATTCAAAAAAGGAGAAAGGGCCCACAGTGCTGGTGGTACCAGTGGTGCTGGATGCCATAGGTGCCAGTGATGCTGATGGTGCTGATGGTGCCCTTGCTACCATGCCAAGCTGCTTAGGGTGGGGGCTGAGGCAGCCAAAGTGCTATTGAGGGGGAGATAGTAGGTGTTGGGGGCAGCACCTTCCTTGGGGTGTGGAGCCAGGGCCAACAGCATCCTACAGCTGCACACCCCCTAATGCCTTCCCCACTCTCGCCCTGCAGGACTCCATGTTCTCCCTGGCCCTGAAATGCCTTATTAGCCTCTCCACCGTCATCCTGCTGGGCCTCATCATTGCCTACCACACACGGGAGGTGCAGGTAGGTCCTGACATCATCAGTGCCTTGTGAGGGGCTGCTGGGGTGTGCTGAGGGATTTTCCAGCCACTTGGGTGGGACATAGTACCTTTACCTCCTCCCTCCTTGCTAGGGCCTTGGGGGGCAGCGAGGCATCTCAGGGGGCAGTCAGGCCAAGCACTGAGGGGTCTGTCTGAGCCTCAGGTGCCCGGTGGATCTGCTGGTGGCTGGGGGAAGCTGTGGCCAGGAAGGGCTTGGACCAGCTGAGGTGCCAAGGAAAGCTGTGAAATCCTTACCTAATCAGGGCTGCACATTCTCTTCCTCCTTGGGAAGTTAAAGGGCTCCCAGTTTGTGGCAGGAAGGCTGCACTTCCCGGTGGGAACCAGCTTCGGCACGCTGCCGTCCTGTTTGGGGCATGGGAGGAATGAATCACCAGTCAGGAGAAGGAGCATCCTGGGAAGGGATGTCGAAGTTCCCAGTCCTGAGTGCACCATAATCCCAACTTGTCCCTCTCGGGGCTGGGGGCCAGTGTGGCTTTGCCAGCACCCCGGTCCCTGCAGCCCCCGCCCCAGGGACCAAGCCTGGGGGTGGGTTGCTCTAAGCAAGTACTTGGGAGCTGTGGTTTTTGCTGGAATAATATTTACCCTGGGGTGGCGGCGGTCAGGGTCAGCCAGGCGAGCCGGGCCCTGGTGCTTGTGGCTTCCTCTGCTTGTTGTTCCTGGCAGCAGGTTGTGCAAACACAGTGTCCACCCCCACGGCCCTCGGGTCATCCCACCTCTCCCGCCTCGACCAGAGCCAAAATCCCACCACTGTCCTTCCCCACACAGAGACCAAACCTCACTAAAGTCCTGGCTGCTCTGGCAGGCCAGTTGCACTGGCAAGGAGGGAAATGAGATTGGTTTGACTTGACCTGCTCCAGACAGAGATGTGCTGGCTGCTGATCACCCTGTTACCTCTTAAGTGTTGTAAAGGCACTGCTGATAATCCAGCTGGGGTGGAGAGGAGCTGCCAGAGCTGTAAATCCTCAGCTTCTTGTCCCTCTCACCCAAGGAGGGGGCTGTTCTCATCCAACCATGGCACTGTCAGACCTCCCAGCCTCTGGGAAACAATGACTTCAGTCTCTTTCCTCTTCCTGTCTTGCCCAGAGCAGCTGTGGCTGCCCCATCCCTGAAAGTGTCCAAGGCCAGGTTGGAGCAACCTGGTCTGGTGGAAGGTGTCCCTGCCCACGGCAGGGGCTTGGAACGAGGTGAACTCTAAGGTCTCTTCCAGCCAAAGCCAGTCTGTGATTGTATGACCCTACTAGTTGTGTTAATTAGCCCTTTGGGATACTTGAAGAGCTTCCTGTGCCTCAGTTTCTCTGGGGCTGGGGCACCCCAGCAACATCTCTGGTGCTGGGTGGAGGTGTGGAATGTGCCATCCCTTGCCAGTATGCCATTATCACCACAACACATGAAGGTGCTGGTGAGGCTGCCAGCTCCAGCCAGGGTGCCTGGGGAGGCAGAGCCCCCCTTGTCCCTGTGCTTGGAGTGCCTGGGGCTGTTTGTCCATTTTGGTGAAGCTTTTGTCCCCATGCTGCATCTTGGTGGTTTCCTGGGCTTCACTTGTCTGGAGATGCAGTGGCTGACACACTTGTTCCTTCCCCTGCTGCAGCCAGTGATGCTGGGGATGCCCCCTTGAGTACCACTGGACCACACCAGGTTTCCATGGGAACCCACAACGATGCTTCACAGATACAGAGCTGAGAGGGGCTGGATCAGGGGAAACCTGCCTGGATCCCCCCTTGCTCCCTCCCCTACCTGAGCTGGACTATGGCAAACCCCCACCATGCAGTTAAAAGGCCTTTTTCCTCTTGCTGATTTGTTTATTTTAACACCCTTTTCCAGGAAGGAATGGGCTGTCAGCTTGTTACATGCCTGAGGATCTCCCTTGACAGCTTGGAGCATTTTTATAAACATTTTCTCAAACAAAGCAGCTAAAAAGAGCAGAGCTTTCCCTACAGAAAGGGAGGTGGCCGGGGCAGCCATTCCATGAGTCAGTCCCTGTGGCTCCTGCCATCCCCAGGGAGAGCCCCAAGGGCCGTGCCCTGCCAGCAGGGCGCCTGCCACAGGTGCACAGGGGCCTCTGGGAGGGCAGGAGGATTGTTCCTGGGCTCAGTGCCAGCCGTGCTCCCCACCCACCTCCCACCCCCTGCCCTGGCTGGAGTGACTGCGATAGGTCCTGGACCCCTGGGCACGCTTTGTGCTGGAAGGGTCAAGGACATGGACAGCAGCACCAGCTGCCACGTCCCCTTTGATCCCTTCCTGGTGGCATCTTTGCCAAGTGCTGCTTGCAGAGGGGCCCTGAGAACGTCCCTGGTGCTGTGGGTGACAGCAGTGTCCCCACTGCACCAGGAGAAGCCGATGGCAGCCTCAGAACAGACCTGCCAAGGCAGGACAGTGTGGATGACTTCCAGAGCCCTGGTGGCACCCCAGAGAGGCCAGCCTGAGCTGCCATCCCCCCCAGCTCCTGCAGAGACCCTGACTCCATCACTGATGGTGGGAGAGGAGCTGGTGTACCCAGGATGAACCGTCTGTTGCCATGACAACTGGATCCCATCTCCGCCAGCAGCTGGATGCTGTGACTGTGGTGTTCCCTCCCCAAAAATTGCCCTGAAATTCAGGGTGTGGTGGCTGTCAGTGACACCATTGCAGCACCAGCGGGAGCAGAGGGACTGGGGTGGCTCGTGCTGATGCTCTGTGGCCCCACAGCTCGCCCGTTCTGTGGCCTGGGTGAGGGGGCCATTCTGGGAGGTGGGCTCCTGGTGTTTGAGTGAGCTGTCTCCTGGGCACGTTCTCGAGGCCAGGCACCTTAAAGCTTTCTGGGGTGTCCCCAGCACTGCAGCTATCCCTGGAACACACTGGCAGATCAACAGAGAGGCCGGTCATGGCTCATTCCCACCCTTTCCTACCCTCTCCATCCCCAGCGCTCCTGGCCGTGCCACACCCAGCTCCTTTGGCTCTGGTATCACATCCCCGCTGCCTGTAGTGGGAGGCCAGTGGGGCAGGTTGGCTGGGGCCATCAGTAACCACGTGGTTTTGACCTCGGTAGCTCTTTGTGATCGACAACGGAGCCGACGACTGGCGGATAGCGATGACCTACGAGCGCATCCTCTACATCAGCCTGGAGATGCTGGTTTGTGCCATACACCCCATCCCCGGGGAGTACAAATTTTTCTGGACAGCCCGCCTGGCTTTCTCCTACACACCCTCTCGGGCAGAGGCGGACGTGGACATCATCCTGTCCATCCCCATGTTCCTGCGCCTCTACCTGATTGCTCGGGTGATGCTGCTGCACAGCAAGCTCTTCACCGACGCCTCCTCACGCAGCATCGGGGCCCTCAACAAGATCAACTTCAACACCCGCTTCGTCATGAAGACGCTCATGACCATCTGCCCCGGGACGGTGCTGTTGGTCTTCAGCATTTCCCTTTGGATCATCGCTGCGTGGACAGTCCGCGTGTGCGAGAGGTGAGGGGGGGTCTGGGGCGTGTGGCGGTTCAGGATGGGTGGTGGTTCTGGAGATGTGGCGGTTCTGGATGCTCGGTCGTTCAGGATGCTCAAGAGTTCAAAAGGCTTGGTGGTTTGGGGTGCTCGGTGTCCAGGAGGCACGTCAGTTCAGGATGCGTGGAGGTTTGGGATGCACGGCAGTTTGGAATGCTTGGCAGTTCGGGACATGTGGTCATTCGACACGAGCTGCAGTTTGGGATGTGCAGCGGTTTGGGATGTGCAGCAGTTTGGGATGTGCAGCAGTTTGGGATGTGCAGCAGCTCTGGATGCTCAGCAGTCCATGGTCTGGGATGCATGGCAGTTTGGGATGCACGGCAGTTTGGAATGCTTGGCAGTTCGGGACATGTGGTCATTCGACACGAGCTGCAGTTTGGGATGTGCAGCAGTTTGGGATGTGCAGTAGTTTGGGATGATCAGTGCTGGAAAGGGGAAGGGCCTGGCTCAGGCTCTGGCATCGCTGTGACTGACTACCACGAGAGAACTGTGGGGAAAAACCCACAGCCAGATGGACTCGTGCCAGCACTGGCATGCTTGGCGCTGGGGTTGCTGTGGTGGCTGGCCTGGTGGGTACCAGTGCACCTCCATCTCTCAGGGACCTGCCACCACTCTTTGCCCACCAAGGGGGCTGTGGTGGTGGCATCCCCGGTGCTGTGCCAGGGGGTTTTCTCCATGGCCATGGTGCAAGGTGCCAGCAGCAGATGTTCATCCTAGGGCAGGCAGAGCAGGTCTCCCACGGGGTGTCTTGTGTCCTGTTGTGGCAGCTTTGTGTCATCCTTGGAAATGACATGCAAGGGATTACACCCCAACTGGCATTTACACAACTACCCAGGGTCTATTCTAGGTGGTTGCAAGATGAGGGGAAGGCCACCCCTCCTCTTCCCCAGGGTGGGACCTGTTGCTCTGGTCACCCACAAAGGGGCATTAGGGCAGATGTAAATGCTGTGGCACACTGAGATTTTCAAGCTTTTACAGGCCATGTTTTCCTTCCTGTCTCCCTTAATGATGCTCTCCTTTTGGGCTGGATGCTTAGGTGCTGCTTAACTGTGTTTGGGAGATTTCTGTTTGTGACTCCTAAACAGGGCACAGGCAGACAGGTACCTAGGACACACACAAGGGGGGTGATCTCACACCTGGTGAGGCTTAGGCTGGAAAACACAATATAAACAAAGAACCATTAGAGACACACACACCAAAAAAAAAAAAAAAAAAAAAAATCCCAGAAATGACACAGACGAGGCGCTGCAGATCACCAGAACCACAGTTGGCATCACCTCCCTCTGTCTACAGAGCGGCAGAAGCGAACCCAGGTGGTCTGGAGGTGCATCAGCCCTGGGGGGGATGCAGAGCCCTGGGACACGCTCCATGCTAGAGGGACACACACGGGGCATGCACCAGCCCTGGGTGTCACACAACTCCCACAAGGGCCAGCCAGAACGCGTCCCCCTGTCCCCACTGACGGCAGGTTGCTGCGTCGGCCCTGGAAATCAGTTTTTCTGTGCCTTGCAGGACCATTCCCAGCCGGCACCCACCGGGGGGGACCAGGCAGCTCAGAGGCGGGTGTGTCGGGGCTGGGGGCGGCACGGCCACGGCCCGTCCCCTCGGCACCGTGGGCCGCTCCAGCACCTGCGGGCGCAGCATCCCCCCGTGCGCGCCGGGGGGCCGCAGCTCTCCGAAGGCAGCGAGTCGCTTAGCAACCTCGCCCGCTCGCCTGGCCACCGAGCGCAGCCGCCCGCGGTGCCTGCGCTGCCGCCAGCGCTGCCGGGGCTGCCCGCCGACGGCGCGCACGTGGGCCCGCACGTGTGCCCGTTCGTGCCGCCAGCCCGCCCCGGGGACCCCCGGGACACCCACCGGGGCACCCACCGGGGCACCCACTGGGGCTGGCGCTGCCCAGAGCCGCGGGGTTGGTTCCGCCGAGGCTGGTGCTGCCCAAAGCCCGGCGGCGCGGTGCGGGCGTGGGGCGATGCTCGTGTCACCCACAGCGACGGGGTGGCTGTGGCCTCGAGGGGAGCGGGAGGGCGGGCGAGGGCACGGTGGGAAGCAGTGCTGGGGTCTGGCTGACTGCAGCAGTCTTTGGGCATGAGGCAGGTGGCCGCTCTTCCTGCCCACCCCAGCTGTGGGGAGTGCCAGCCTCTCTGGTTTATCATCTCCTTCTGCCCCAAGCGCTGGTCAGAAGAGAAAAGGTCCATCTGTCTGGCTGGGCTGTAACCTCCTTGTTCAGCCTGGTGCTCTCGGGGTTGTCCCCAAAACATTCCATCCTGTGTGATGAGCTGGGCTCAGCCCTTCCCAGGGGAATACTCTGGCCAGGATAGGGGGTGCATTCCAACGCTGTTACTGCGATTTTGGGGATGCCCACAGTGCTTATGGGCTGCAGGTCCCCCGGCCAGCTGCTCAGAGCAACTCTCACTGCGGCTGAGGGTGCTTTTTCCTGCACCAAGATCTCATTTGAGTCTCCAGTTACTGGAGGGAAGAACATTTTGGAACAGGAGAAAACCCAACTGCTCTGGGAGCAATGAGCAGGGAGCCAGGACTGCCAAAAGCTCCATCTGTTTTCGCTCTCATGATTCCGTGAAGAGGCTGGGAGAAGCCTTGCTGGGGAAGCAGAAGGGCAACTGTCCTGTCCTTGGGGGGATGAAGGTGCTGCCTGCCCCTGCCCAGGGCACAGGGCCACGTCGTGGTGCAGACTGGGCCAGGCCCCTCTCTGCTGCCACAAGTCAACGCTGCATCCCCTGGGAAGCATCAGTTGCACGGCTTGGCCAGGTTTGCACCAGCCCTGGGGAGCAGGAGGTGTTTGGGGCCCCTGTGTTTGCTGGAGGAGCTGCAGCCGATGTCCAGAACGGCCAGAGCTCACAGCTCAGCAGGGACATGACCTGGAAAGCTTGCAGCACATCCCTGAAGCTGCAGCCACTCCACGTGTGCTGTGTCTTGAGTGTGTGAGCCATTCCCCTCATCCAAGAGCCGAGTGGATGCTGGGGGCTGGGCAGGATCCATCCCTGGCGGTTCTGCTGGGGCTGCTGATGGCAGTCCCCTGGGGCAGCACAGCCCAGGCTGCAGCAGCACGGGATGCAGGGGAGGATGCCAGCAGTGGGGCTGCTGCAGCCAAGGGATTTGCAGAGCCACAGCTGCTTCTCCCATCAGCCAGTTCTCAGCGCAGCACCACATGACCCTGGGGACACGGGGAGCGGGACGGGGATGTGGTGACAGGTGTGATTGAAAGCAGAAGCTCTTGCCTTTGATTTTTTTGCTCTGATTTTGTCCATGCGAGTTTATCTGCACCAGAAATTGTGCGACCACTGCTGCTATGGGACATCCTGCTGTGTTGTTAATCCTAAACCCCAGCACAGCCTGTGCCAGGGGAGCCACTGTGCCCAGGCACCCCTTTTTCTCCCACATCCATCCCTGCCCCCTGCTGTGGCACTGATGTCTGTGTCTTGTTGGCAGGTACCACGACCAGCAGGATGTAACCAGCAACTTCCTGGGTGCCATGTGGCTCATCTCCATCACCTTCCTGTCCATTGGCTATGGTGACATGGTCCCACACACCTACTGTGGGAAGGGGGTCTGCCTCCTCACTGGCATCATGGTAAGGGCCGTGCCAAGCCAGCTGCCCATCCCGTGGGCTCTGCCTGTCCCCATCGCAGCAGCAGGGCCACTGGATTCTAAGGGGACCCATTTCCCAGCTCTTTTGTCCATGTGTAAGGTGTGAGGCTTCAGGTCTGAGGTCTCACAGCCTGGAAGCTGGTGGAGCTGTCCCAGCTGGTGAATTTGGGGTGGATTTGGACCTGCATTCAGTAGGGCCAGTGATGTGCCCAGGGAGAAGAGGGGCCCCTGAGCCATCCTGGTGCACACCAACTGTCTTCTGTCACTCAGAGTGATTCCAAAGGCTGCTGGCTCCTGCTAAGAGCTGGAACCAGCTGAAAGCCCTTCACCCTCTGCCAGCATCACTGCTCTGCCATGGCTTCCCTTCCTTCTGGCCAGAAGGTCACCGTCTGCCACAGCCTCTGGCATACCTGCTCTGAGGTGCCCATGAGATCTCCCAGCTCGTGGGACTTGCCAGCCAGGGCTGCCAAGAGTGGCCAGGGGCCCGGTGGTCATAGCTCCTCCAGAGGTTTATCCCAGCACCCAGGCCCTGCCCACCTTAGCTCCAGGCCCTGGGGATGGAGCCATCCCTGTTCCCAGCTAAGGGCAGCCCCATGAGAGCCTTCAGCCAGGGCGGCTCCACCACTGGGGATTAATTTTATATTATCTGCAAGTCTTTGATCCACCTCAGACGAGGCTGGTGCTATTGGTGGGAGCCAAGCAAGAGAGAACAGCTCCCTGTGGGTGGGGATTCCCAGCAGGGGAGCAGCCACTGGCTCAGCTGAGGGGGTCTCAGTGCCACAGCTCCCAAAACTCTCCCCCAGCCAGTGGTTACTTTGAAGTGAGACACCATCTGGCAAAGTGTCCTCCACCTCTAGCACAGTCCCACACACCCCCTGGGAATGGGGAACCTGTGCCCACTGGGGCTGGGGGCTCTGCTGGGCTTCCCAAGCCACGGCACCAGGGGTGGTGGCCCCACCAGGAAGAGAGAAGTGGTAGGAGCTGAGAGAGTGCTGTGGGACCTTCGAGGATGCTGAAGGATTCAGCTCAGGGCATCACGTTAATTAATGACTATTAAATTAGGGTGCTTGCCAGGCTGGCGTGGCTGTGCCAGAGCGCTGGGGGGGCGGCTCAGCCGGTGTGAGCAGCAGTGGGCAGAGCTCAGGAGCACGGCAGGGAGGCTCTGAAAGGAGCGCTTGGCTTGCCAGAGACAATGTGTGCTGGAGCTGGTGGCTGCTGCACAGATCCAGCCCCAATAGCCAGGATGGGCCAGCTCCCAGCTGGTGCTGTTGGAAGGCGTGGTGATTTGAGGGGTCCTGATTTGGGGCTCTCACCCAGGCTGCCTGGTGCTTCCCCACCCCAGAGCCCTCTGTGGTGTGGGAGGGCTTTCCATCCTCCAGGGCAGCAGCACGGGGCAGATCCCTGGCCTGTGGTGGCACAGGCTCACCACCGACCTTGTCAGTAGCCTTGGCCTCTCCCATTAATTACCCCTGTCAGCCCTTCAAGGGCACCCAGGCTCTGTGATATCTCCTTGTTGAGATAAAGGGGAGGGCGTGTAGCTTTAGCTAATTAGGGGATTGCAAGGGTGAGGGTGTAAGCGCTGCTGTTACAAGAGGGTGACAAACCATTTCCCCAACTGATATCCCTGCACAGGGTGCTGGCTGCACGGCACTGGTGGTGGCTGTGGTGGCCAGGAAGCTGGAGCTCACCAAAGCTGAGAAGCACGTCCACAACTTCATGATGGACACGCAGCTGACGAAGCGGGTAAGGTGCCATGGGGGGCAGCAGGAGCAGGGGGCCGTGTCACGCGCCAGGAGCTGGGGATTTGGGGTACCATGGCAGGAGGAAGGTGTCAGCACCTCTGGGTGTGGGTCCTGTGGATACCACAGTGGAAGAAGTTGTCCAAGTGCTGTGGATGCAGCTCAGGCGCAAGAGTTACACGGAAAGCAAACACCATCAGCTCTGTTCTGGGGATTTAGGCAATACAGGATGCTCAGTCACACCCCAGAAAGCAAAAGCCTGGTTTTTTCCCTCTGGGAGGATACAGACTCCCTCCTTTTGCAGAGCATGATCTCACTTCTCTTGGTGTCAGGAGGATTTTGGTAATTCAGTGCTCACTGCAGACAAGAGCCACACTGTGAGGCTCCTGCTGTTTCCGCTCCCGAGGAGGGACCAAGAGCCTGCAGTGGGAGATGTAGGGGGTCACTGTCATGCCAGGGTCTGGTGTCACATCCCTGGTAACATGTAGGGGCTGCAGGAGGTCTCTGGTCTCAGCAGCCTCATCACGGCAAAACGGTGGCAGACCAACAGTGGCAGATGATGTAATGAGAACGGAGCCCCCGGCAGATCCACCCCAGCCAGAGCCCTGACACCCCAGGGACAGTCAGGACCTCGGTGTGACCGAGCCGGAAAAGCAAACAGCTGGTCAGCCCCCTCCTCTGGCCGTGGCTATGGATCTGTGGGCTCCAGGCCAGGAGACGGCAGCCGGTTCCTCCCGGAGTGAGAGCAGCAGGGATGCGGTTCAGCTGCGGAGCCTGAGGAAGTCGCGGCCCGACCGGGACTGCCAAGAGTGGCAGATGGATGCAGGAATCAAGAAAAACTTGGGGATTTTTTTCTTCTTCTTGGACCTTAGGGTACAATTTCACATGCAGACGAGGAGCCTGGTGCTGAAGCATCAGTGCAGAGTAGGGCAACGGTGTGGGTGCTTGTTCTTGCTTGAGCTGCCCCTCATCCCTCGAGGGGCTGAGCACCTCGCTCCAGCTGGGGCCAGTCAAGTGCTCTTGCAACACCAGTTCGTGGCAGAGCCAGACCAGTGTCTCTGTGAAATCCCACATGCTGGGGCCTGGTGACCTGCAGCCGGCTCTTGTTTTTGCAGATCAAGAACGCGGCAGCCAACGTCCTGCGGGAAACGTGGCTCATCTACAAGCACACCAAGCTGCTGAAGAAGATCGACCATGCCAAAGTCAGGAAGCACCAGAGGAAGTTCCTACAAGCCATTCACCAGTAAGGGGCCATGCACTGGGCTGGGGGCATTGCTGAGCCCCAGATGAACTGGGGTCCAATCCCTGGCAAGGGTGTGGGGACAATTTTCCATTGCCTGGGATGCAGGCAGCTCTCCAGCTGCACTTTGAAACTGGGTAGGTGTGCAACCCTGTTGCTCTTTCCTTCTCCCCAGGTTGCGGAGTGTGAAGATGGAGCAGAGGAAGCTGAGTGACCAAGCCAACACCCTTGTTGACCTCTCAAAGGCAAGTCTCCTGTGGCTCAGCCAGGCTACCCGAGTGTTTCTCTTCACTCAGAAAAACTAAAGCAGACCTGGCTGACTGCAAAATGCTCCAGCTCGGTTGGTGTCAGCCAGGAATAGCTGCTGTGGGATGGCTGCCCTTGCAAGGCAGGAGGAGAAACTCATACACGAGCCAGGGGCTCCCTGCACTCGCTTTTGCGAAGGTGCCATTGCTCAGCAACACAGGGCTGGCAGAGTTTCCTTGCTGTGATGTCCAGGGATGAGCCAAACCATCATCACAGAAGTCTGGGAACTCTCAGGGCTAAAGGGGTCAGCTCTGCCAGCAACAGCAGCAGCACTAACCCCTTCAGCCATGGCACTAACCCCTCTGCTGTCCCCTGTGTCCCCTCCCCAGATGCAGAACGTGATGTATGACCTCATCACCGAGCTCAACGACCGCAGCGAGGACCTGGAGAAGCAGATCAGTGGCCTGGAATCCAAGCTGGAGCAGCTCAGTGCCAGTTTCAACTCCCTGCCACTGCTGATGGCTGACATGCTGCGGCAGCAGCAGCAGCGTCTGCTCACCGCCGTGCTGGAGGCGCGGGGGGTCGGGGTGCCAGGGGGCACCCCCCAAACGCCTCTCTCTGAGAGCCCCATCGGTGTCAGCTCCACCTCCTTCCCCACCCCTTACACGAGCTCAAGCAGCTGCTAAAACGCAGCCCCTCAGCCCCCCGTGGACAGGGGAAGCAATTTCCATGCAGGCCACGAGGTCTCCGTGAACTTCCTTCTGGTCCTTGAACCGCTGCAGGGCCCTTCAGCCGGAGCCGGTGGGACCAGCAGTGCCGAGCAACGCTTGGAGCTTTGCCAACGCCTTGGTATCGGGAATCGCATCCCTGTTCAGGTGCCTCTACTCGTGGTGAAGGAAAGGGGAACGGGAGGTGACGCCTCGGGCCGGCCCACGCCGCGGCGTCTGGTGGCGGACGGGAAACCCACGCTCAATCTCAGGTCTTCACATTTGAAAACAAAACAGAACATCAAGTCAGAAGCACTGAAGCAACGGAGACACCAGAGGGAGAGTTTTTCTCTGCAGGGCACTCCCCTCTCACCATCGCCAAGCCCCGCCAGGCAGATGCCAACGTGGGGGCTCCTTACGCAGGCTCTGGCTGACGCTGCCCACGCTCCATCCCATGTCCTTGCCAGGACCCACAGGAACCCCCCCTCACATTGCCAGCTGGGTGACAGTTCCTGGCTGTAACCTACCCGGGGGGTTGGTTCTCTGGAGCTGTGAATGTTTTCTGTCTGAGGAAGAACAAGGGACCCTTCTTTCTGGTCCTCAGTGTCATCCCCTGCCTGTGCCAGAGCCGGGACAGCAGTGCCTACAGCGTGCAGGGGGCTGCCCCTGGCCAGTGATGGGGCTGGCGGGCCAGCCCTGGCGCCAGAGGGTCTCCAGGTGCCCACATCACCGCCTTCTGGGAACTCTCCCAGCACCTTGAGAAGCCAGTGGGCTCTTTGAGGCAGCCTCAGAAGTGCTGGATGGAACACTCCATCAGCTCCGACCATCTCCACTTGTATCCAGGAACATCCACACTCAAGCCCAGCTGTCAGTGTCGAATCCACCGGGGCCAAGCGGGAGCTCACTGGCAAGTGATGTGGTCGCTGGGGTGGGTGCTTCATCTGTTTAAAACAAAGCCCATCGCCTTCATGCCACTTCTGCTGGGTTTGGTGGGGAGCAGCAGCACCCTCTGGAACCGTCTCGGCAATGGCACTGCCACCCATGCCTGCCAAAGTGCAGCCCCTCAGCCTCCGTTTTACTTTTTTGCTGGTGTTCAGCTTCCTGAGGTACCCTGGGCATCATTTGGCTGCTTCTGGAACCAGCTACTTTCAGTTCTGCTTTCACCATTTCCCCTTTTTTCCTCCTCAGTTCTGCCCCAGGCTTTCCTGGGTCCGTGCATGGAGCTGTGCAGGGCTCTGACTCTGGGGCTGGTGTTTGCTGCTTTCCATGAAAACTCAGCAGAGAATATTTATATATTTTTAAACAGATGAAGGAACCGTGTAATTACTCTGTGCTATTAATTACACCTCACCCAGCAGTGTCAGTAATTGTAATCAAAGTCACTGTGTTACTCCAGGTATACTCAGCCTGTAACGTTGTCCCCTGTAATTTTTTCCCTTCCATAAATAACGCTGGATTTTGTGCACACGCAGGGGCAGAGGCACACCGCCCTCCCACACCACCACCTCCCCACAGCCAATGCCGAGGAATTTTTTTTGCTGCCGGTGGTGTGAGGTGGTTACTTGTGCCGTGCAATTAGAGTGGCATAGAAAACAAGCAGTAGTTAGTGAGGAGGGCTGCCAGCCTGCTGGCCCCAGGAGGAGGAGGAGGAGGAGGAGGAGGAGGAAGAGGAGGAGGAGGAGGAGGAGGAGGAAGGCTGCAAGGCAACAGCAGGAGTTCTGTGCAATTAGCTCTCAGTGCTGCAGAGGTGTTGGTAGCAGGGGAGCAAGTCCGGTCATCCCCATCGCCTTCACGTGGCCATCGCTCCTGGTCCTCGGCTAGGGGGAGATGCTCGGCTTCTGGGAACGAGCTGCCCTTTCAAGCTCTTGTAATTAGTGTCACTGATCTCCCAGGATGGTTGGGAGTGCCTTGGCAGCCCCCCAAGGTCTATTTTTAGCCCAGCTGCTGCTCCCCGTGTGCCTACGGGTGCCCCCCGGTCCACCTTGTCCAGCAGGAGCTCCTGCCCATCTCCAGGGGGAGGTTTCCAGAGTAACAATGGAGAAAAGGTGACAAATTCTGCGAAAGAGCATGAAATGCAGCATTTTCCCTGGCCTGCAGGCAGCCAGGGGAGAAAAATTCTTCCTGGGCCTCAGACAGAAGCAAAGTGCCCATGGAATGTGGCTGTGCTTGGGGTGAGGTGCAGAAACATGTCCTGGAGTGTCAGAGAGCCAGAGGAAGTATCGATGCTCGAAGATTGATGTTGCCAGCAGGAACCCAGGAACCTCCCTAGAGCCTCGTGATCAAACCTGGGAAAACCAACCGAGTGAGACCAGAGGCCTGCTGTCAGCTCACAGGCCTCGAGGTGCTGGAGGGGGGAAGGACTGTGGCGAGAGGATTGGGATCACAGCTGGAGCAAGAGACCCTTGTCCTGGGGCAGAGCTGCTGCTGTTGCAGGATTTCAACAGGCCTGGGGTGGTGGATCCCTGCACATCCCACACCCTGCATCCCCTGGCCTCGTGTCAGCACAACCTGCACCCCAACAATCCTTCTGCCTGGGGCCT